>NW_027529638.1:3427421-3450593 GCF_008692635.1 Crocuta crocuta | reverse complement strand
TATAGCTACTCCATCTTTCTTTTGATGTCCATTAGCATGATAGATGGTTCTCCATCCCCTCACTTTCAATCTGCAAGTGTCTTTAGGTCTAAAGTGACTCTCTTGTAGGTAACATATAGATGGATCTTATTTTTTTAATCCATTCTGATATCCTATGGGCATTTAGCCAATTTACATTCAGAGTGATTATTGAAAGATATTAATTTAGTGCCATTGTGTTACCTGTACAGCTGGTGTTTCTGATGATGTTCTCTGGTCCTTTCTAGTCTTTGTTCCTTTGGTCTTTTTTTTCCCCCCTCTACTCATGAAGTCCTCCTTAAAATTTCTTGCAGGGCTAATTTAGTGGTCATGAATTCCTTTAGTTTTTGTCTGGGAAACTCTTTATCTCTCCTTCTATCCTGAATGACAGTCTTGCTGTATAAAGAATTCTTTGCAGGGCGCCTGGGTGGCTTAGTCTGTTAAGCATCCGACTTTCGCTTAGATCATGATCTCGCGGTTCGTGGGCTCGAGCCCCGCGTCTGGCTCTGTGCTGACTGCCAGCTCAGAGCCTGGAGCCTATTTCAGAATCTGTGACTCCCTCTCTCTCTGACCCTCCCCTGCTCATGCTGTCTCTCTCTCTCTCCTAGAAATAAAAAAAAAAAATTCTTTGCTGCATATTTTTCCCTTTCAGCATGTTGGATATTTTTTGCCATTCTCTTCTGGTCTGCCAAGTTGGAGCGAGCACGTCTTATGTATCTACCTTTGTAGGTTACAAACCTCTTGTCCCTTGCTGTTTCCAGAATTATTTCTTTATCTTTTTATTTTGCAGGTTTCACTATGATATGTCACAGTCTTAATCTGTTTTTGTTCATTTTAAGGGGAGTTCTCTGTGCCTTTTGGACATGCATGCCTGTTTCCTTCCCCAGATTAAGGACATTCTCAGCTATAATTTGTATAAATGCACTTCTGCCCCTTTTCCCACTCTTCTTCTTTTGGGACTCTTATGATATGAATATTGGTTCATTTTATGGAATCGCTGAGTTCCCTAAGTCTCCCTTTGTAACCTAATAGTTTTCTTTCTCTCTTCTTCTCAGCTTCAGTGCTCTCCATAATTTTATCTTCTATATCACCTGTTCTCTACTCTGTTTCTTCCATTCTCATTGTGCCTATGTCCAGTTGGTTTTGCGTCATAGTTACAACATTTTTTTATTTTAGCCTGACTAGTTTTCAGGTCTTTGATCTCTACAGCAAAGGTTTCTCTGGTGTCTTCAAGCCCAGCTAGTAGTCTTTTGACTGTTGTTCTAAATTCTTGTTCATATATATTGCTTATATCTGTTTTGAGCAAGTCTCTGGCTATGATTTCTTCTTGACCTTTCTTTTGGGGAGAATTCCTCCATCTTGTCATTTTGGCTAAATTTCTGTCTTTTGTGTATTTTGAAAGCTTGTTATGTTTTCTGCACCTGAGAGTAATTATATATTAAAAAGGGGTCATACACTGTCCAGGGTCCGGGACTTCAGGAAATGTTTCTTGTGTGTGCTATGTGCACTATGCTGTTGCATTTTGGCGGTTCTTTCTCACTGGTCAGTCCTCTGAAGAGCTCCTCTTTGCTTTCAGTGGGGAGTGTTTGGACCTTTAACTAGGTGTGCTTTGATTTGTTTGTTAAAATAAGTCTCGCACCTGCCACACCGACTCCCTCTACTGTGGAGATCCTTCTGTCAGTCCTCAGATTAAATGGTCCGAGTGATCTGACCTTAATACAGCTCAACACAGTGTTTGAGGGATGAAGAAAGCCCAGGGTCCCCCTACTCGGCCATCTTAACTTCTCCTCTTAAATAGTGTTTTAATTTGAGTATCCCATTTTTCCTCCCTCTCTAGACCTCAGTTGGAGGTGCATATATGTTATACTGTTAGCTAGGAGCTCAGTTGGGTTCTAGAACAGAAGAAAAAAAAAAACCTGTGTGCAACAACAGAGTTATTAAGCTAATTAGTTAGAACTCAGATTTTGGACTCAAAATGAGATGAGTTTAAATCTATTTCTACACATTTAGCAGCTATGTGATATTGAATAAAAATCTTAACTTCTCAAACTTCAGTTTCCTCAGACCTGAAAATTGAAGATAATAATAATAATATGTATCTTCAAGTGTTTTTGTAAAAATTAAATATGATAATTTATGTAAAGTGATTAACACATTAATTAAATGGTTACTTCTTAATATCATTGGCTTCATTAACACATTATAACAAATTGAACTAAATCGCAAATAATCTGTTAACTTTTGCTCTGGTGATAGTGTTTCATAAAAGCTGCAAATATTAGTATGAAAATCCATCAGGAAATGCAAACTTGAACACCACTATAAACCAAAGGGACCTAACAGACACATACAGAACATTGCATCCAACAGCAAGAAAATACATATTCTTTTCAAATGCACATGAAACATTTACTGGGACAGATTATATATTAGGGCACAAAACAAGTCTTAACAAATTAAAGAAGATAAAATATCAAATATGTTTTCTGACCACAGTGTTATGAAACCAGAAATCAATAGCAGGAAGAAAACTGAAAATTTTATAAATATATGGAAATTAAATAACACATTTCTTAACAACCAACGGGTCAAAAAAATTAAAAGGGAAATAAAAAATATCTTGAGACAAATGAAAAGGGAAACACAATATAACAAAACTTGTGGATGTGGTAAAATCAGACCTAAGAGGGGAATTTACAGTGACAAATGCCTACATTAGGAAAAAGAAAAATCTCACGTAAAGAAATTAACATCACAACTTGCAGGGCTAGAAAAAGAAGAAAGAAGTAAACCTGAAGCTAGCAGAAAGAAGAAAATATGTACACTGAAAACTACTAAAAATTGATGAAAGAAATTGAAGACACAAATAAATGGAAAGAGATCCATGTTCATGGATTGAAAAAATTAATATTGTGAAAACGTTCACACTTCCCAAAGCAAGCTACAGATTGAATACAAAATTTAATGGCAAAATTCCAGTGTCATTTTCCCCAGAAATAGGAAAAAAACTCCTGAAATTTATATAGAACCACAAAAGACTGAATAACGAAAGCAATCCTAAGCACAAGGAACAAAGATGAAGGCATCACCCTTCCTAATTTCAAATATACTACAAAACTATAGTAATAAAAACAACATGCACCTGGCATAAAATCAGACCTATGTAGATCAAGGGAACAGAAAGAGAGCCCATAAAAAAAAAATAAAAATAAAAATAAAAAAATTAAAAAAATAAAAAAAAANCCCTTCCTAATTTCAAATATACTACAAAACTATAGTAATAAAAACAACATGCACCTGGCATAAAATCAGACCTATATAGATCAAGGGAACAGAAAGAGAGCCCATAAATGAATCTATTCACTTACAGTCAACTGATCTTTGACAAAGGTGCCAAGGACACACAAGGGGGAAGAGACTGTTTCTTTAATAAATGGTTTTGGGAAAACTGGTTTCCCACATGCAGAAGAGTGAAATTGGACCCTTATTTCATTTCATATACAAAAATCAACACAAAATGGAGGAAGAGACTTAAATGTAAGACCTGAAACAATAAATCTATTAGAAGAAACCACAAGGGAAAAAGCTTCTTGACGTTGATCTGGGTAATGATATTTTGGATATGGTATCAAATTATGGAGGACAAAGGCAAAAATAGACAATTGGGATTGCACCAAACTAAAAATTCTTATGCACAACAACAGAAACAGTCACAGAGTGAAGAGACAATCTAAGGAATGGGAGAAAATATTTACAAAACACGTATCTGATAAAGGGTTGATATCCCAATACATTAAGAACTCAACTCAATAACAAAGAAACAGTCCAATTAAAAATGGGCAAAGGACTTGAGTAGACATTCCTGAAACGAACACACACAAATGGCCAAGAGATATAGAAAAAGGCTTCACATCACTGATCAGTAGGGAAATGCAAATCAAAACCACAAATGAGATATCACCTCATACCTATAATGTGCCCATGATCAAAATACAAAACATAGCAATTGCTGGCAGGGATGTGGAGAAAAGGGAACCACGGTTGGTGGGAATGTAAACTGGTGCGGTCATTATGGAAAACAGTACGAAAATTCCTCACAAAACTAAAACTATAACTACGATATGATGCACCCAGATCCTACTTCTAGGTGGGAAGTGAGGAAATGAAACTGGGATCTCAAAAAGATAGCTGCACTCTTTTATGTTCACTGCAGCATTATGCATAAGAACAAGATATAAAAACAACCCAAGCATCCATCAGCGGATGAATGGATAGAGAAGATGTGATACATAAATACAACGGAATATTATTCTACCATGAGAAAAAAGGAAATCTTGCCTTTTGAAAAGTCATCGATGAATTAAAGGACATTATGCTAAGTGAAATAAGCCAGACAAAGAAAGACAAAAATTATATGATCTCACTTTTAGGTGGAAAGTTAAAAAAAATTGCACTTATAGAAGCAGAGAGTACAACGGTGATTACCAATGGCTGGGGGCAGGGTAGGGAAAAAGATTGGGGAAATGGGGAGATGTTGACCAAGAGTTACAAAAAGTTGTAGTTGTGTAGGATGAGTAAGTCTAGAGATTAATGTACAGGCATGATGACTACACTTAATAATACTGTATTGAACACTGGAAATATTCTAAGAGTATAGATTTCAGGTGAACTCATCACAGACAAAAATGGTAATTATGTGAAGAGATGATACGTTAATTAGTTTCATTATAGTAATCATTTCATTATGTATATTGACATCAAATCATCATTTGTATACCTTAAATATATACACTTTTTATTTTAAAAATACATAAACAAATGAAAACTACCAAAAAAAGTATTCTAATGTTCACAACTTCCTTTGAAATGTGTCACAGAATAGATTTATGAGTGTATAAATGCATTTATAATAGATTATGAGTGTATTTACGAGTGTATAAATAGGCAGATTCTTAGAGTTGTTTCTGCAAAGTTAATTCTTAGTATTTTGTTCTGGCAGTTACCTCAAATAGAATTTCATCATATTTTAGCATCTTTACAACTATACTCTTTTAAAACTGTGCTTAAAAATATATGAACATTTGAGAGAGAGATTAATGAATATCCAATGTCGGGATCCAATACTCATATACTTTAAGTTGTTGTTGTTAATATCAATATGTTTTATACAGAATTACTTTAAGTTTTTATTTATTTAACTGATCTCGACACCCAATGTGGGGCTCGAATTCATGACCCCAAGATCAAGAGTTACATGTTCTTCCAACTGAGCCAGCCAGGCACCGCCCAATTGCACATTCTTTTTTTTTTTTTTAATATTTTAAATCTTTATTTATTTTTGAGAGAGAGACCGAGACAGAGAGTGAATGGGGGAGGAGCGGAGAGAGAGAGGAAGTCACAGCATCCAAAGCAGGCTCCAGGCTCAGGAACCGTGAGATCATGACCTGAGCAGAAGTCGGATACATAACCAACTGAGTCATCCAAGTGCCACAGTAAGATGCTATACTTAAGATTATATATCTTTATCTCTATTCATCAATTTTGGTACTATAGATGGTTCAACTTGTGAAACAACAATATTAGCACTAAAATATCACATTTAAAATCACTAAAACGGAATGATAAGTGGATATAAGCAAGCTTTTTGAAAACACCAGTTGAGTTCTAATTCTTAGGTATTCGCTAGCTCCTCGTTAGTTTCTGCTGTCAGTGGAGGTTCTGCCACTTATACCGCTGTTGTTGAGGTTCTGTGACTTACACAGCAGTGTGAGCACAGCTGTGTTGATTATGAAGGTTAATTTTTGTTAGATAAAGGATAGAATACTAAATGGTTTTCAAACTCTGTTTCAGGGAAGCACTGCAGAAGTTGCCGGGAGGAAAGGATAAAGGTGGAAAGACATTCATCTCCTCCAAACATAATAGCTTTATTTTATACATTTCCTTCCTTCCTCCCTCCCTCCCTCCCTTCCTTCCTCCCTCCCTCCCTTCCTTCCTTCCTTCCTTCCTTCCTTATTTCCTTGATTTCATTTCAGCAGAAGATTCCAGGGTCAAAAACCAGTTTGAAAATTCTATTATGGACAAATACAGTAACCAAAAAGTCCATGAGATATTATTGAGCATTTATTCACCATGTTTAGACACTCTTAAATGTAATGGAAATGCAATGTAATGGGAAAAAATTTCACTATATAACATAAAGTGAAGAAAGCAAGAAATAAATCTAAATGCAAAATGTTCTCTTTTTGTGGGTATGTATTTACATACACACACAGATGTAGATATTATAAAGAACCAGAAAGAAATGCCAAAATATTGACTGTGATTACCTCTGGGGGTGGGAGGGATATTATGGTAGATTTTTAGATTATTTCTTGCTAAATTTTCTGCAATAAATATGTACTAATTATATAATCTAAGGGAATAGATGCTTTCAAATCAAAAATTTCTTGAAGAACAATACATATTAAAATATATTTGAGTAATAATCTTTAATATTTCTGTTTGAAATTTATTATATACTTTTGAGTCTTCATTTAATAAATACTTTTCATGTGATTTTAAGTTTCAAGTTATTTTTGTTAGCCTATACATTTCTTAACACTATTAAATAATATGCTAGTAATGCAGATTTTCCACATTTTGAAATAAAAATATATAAGGAATAGTGAGTGACTTTTCCTATAAATAGAGCAGAAAGAAATAAAAATTACTATCACTTTAGCATGAGTTAATGAAGCAAGTGTACAGCCCTTCTAGTCTTATTCATGCTTATCTTATTCTACAAAGAATTCACCATGTAGAGGGTGTATCGTCTTGCTATTTTGGTAAGTCCTTTCCAATTCTTCACTGCCACTTCCCTTTGATTAGACTTTCTGCCAAAGGTTTAAATTTTGAAGGAGAAACCAAGCCATTAACATTGATAGAGATCATTAGAAAAGTATGGTATTACTTCAATTTCGATAAAAAATTCTTATTGGAACTACTTTATTAGAAATGCAACCCTTGTTTTAAATATAAAAAGAGGAATCATGATTTCCTGTAGGGAGAAAACTCCTCAAAGAGAAATATAATTCAGTGTCTTGAGAAAATAAACCTACTTAGAGGAATACTTAAAATAGCTTCATCTTCTTTGGATCCAAAAGAATGACAGAATAGACATAGGATATTCTTTACAAAAGCCCTGATGTATTCAAAAGAGTAATTGTGTCCACTTGCCTACATCAAGCTAGATGACCAGAATGAGTCACCAAAGAACTAGAGCAAATGGCAAGGAACATACTAGAGAGAGCTGAACCAGCACATCTGTAATCGAGCTTGACTTTTGGGGACATGAAAATCTTCATTAAAGGGAAAAGTTAATGGATGGAATATGAGAAAATTTTATTTCTATGCTTTTTATCCAAAATATTACATGTAATATGGGTACGTCAGGTAAGAGTCAGAAGATGTCAGGTCCATCCTTACAGTTATAGAAAATATAACTGCTTGAATATTTTTATGACTTGATTCATTTCAAATGACAGAGAAACACAAATTAAACTTCATATCTATTTTTATATTCTTTAGAAGTAACTCAATTCAGTCACAATCATTCCAATATTTTGACTCTTGCTGTGGGATGGGAAAAAATGAATGTCGTTGAGTTGAAATGCATTACTTTTGTGTGTATGTGTGTGTGTGTGTGTGTGTGCGCATGTATGTTCGTGTATCTGTGTGTATATGTGTGTGTATATGAGAGAGCAGAGATATTTAACCAATAAAACTAAAACCAAGATTCTGAAAATAGACTATAATATACTTAAAGTTAGAATTATATGCCTTATGTTTTCTTAGTAATGTGAGAAAGCTAAACTTCAACAGTTTTCTCTTTTTATAGTTTCTTCTTTCCAACTGTAACCTAAATCAAAAAGGAAAATTGTAGGTTTTAACTAATGGGGAATACTATTGAAAGGCCAAAATTTTTACTGTTTTAATACTTAAAATCTGTTCAACGAATGAATTTAAACAGTATTTTGGAAAAGAAAATTTGTTTACCCATTATTATTTAAAATACAATTCTGTTTAATATATTATTTACACCAAATCTTAATTAACATATAGGTAATATTTGGAAATTTAGACATCATAAAGCAATCTTTTGAAATCTATGTTTAAGAATGGAAGATTTTAATGTATCGTAATGAAGCATAGCGTGAAACCCATAACACTGAAGGGATTTTGTGTGATGCCAGCTATAAGCATCACAACATCAAGCAGCTGTAAGTACAGGAGCCTGGGAAATACTGATTTATATTTATTTGGTTACCAATTGCAAGCAACAGGACTGAGTAGCTAATGTAATGCATTGAACAAAGGAATGTTATGGTTTTCTAAGGATTAGGCTTTGAACTCCATGCAGCCACATGGTTGTAATATGTTGCCTTAACTAAATGCATCAAAAACTTCTGTTAGTGGGTATGACAGGCAGACTATAAACTTTAAATCACTGGAGTTTTCAAATAGTAGCTGTTCCATATATATTTGTTGAATAAATGAAAGTGCTAAGTACATGGGTGAGACTTAGGGTAATTGAAGCAATTTCCAATATTTTAGATCTGTTTCTCTTTCCTTTACTTGAATTTTCCTCATTTCAGTTTTAAGCTGTTAATTACAATAAATTTATATTTCATCTTTTTCTACTTCGTTAAGTAGCTTTTAATGTCATAAAAACATATGTTTGTAAAGATGCATGTTAGCACCACTTTTCCTCTTAATGTCTTATGTTTATGCCCCATATTAGAGTTTGCAAATTAATTTTTGTGCTTTGATTTTTAGTGTTTATTTATTTTTGAGAGAGACAGAGCACAAGCAGGGGAGGAGCGGAGACAGAGTGAGACACAGAATCTGAAGCAGGCTCCTGGCTCTGAGTTGTCAGCATGAAACCCGATGCAGGATCTGAACTTACGAACTGTGAGATCATGACCTGGGCTGAANGCCCCCCAGACACACATGTGCTTGATTTTTTTTTTTTTTTTATGATTATTTATTTATTTTGAGTAAGAGAGATTGAGAGTGCTCACACATACAGTGAGTGGGAGAGGAGCAGAGAGAGAGGGAGAGAGAGAATCCCAAGCAGGGCTCAATCCCACAAACTGTAAGATTATGATCCGAGCTGAAATCAAGTTGGTGGTTTAACCAGCTGAGCCATCCAGATGCCGCTGTGCTTTGATTTTAATAACAATTCTATTGATACAAGCAGGTGATATATTGTAAGTTCTATTTTACAGGTAAGGATACAAATTCAGAAATGTTAAGAGGCCTGTCCAATCTTACATAACTAGAGGTAAGCGTTCATTAGAACCAAGGCCTTCTGACTCACACAACTTTTTCCTAATATCAGTGTAAGTCAGCATTTCTATAAATTCAATTATGATCTTTCTATATGTTTCTGCAAGATTTTCAAAGTATGCATAAATGAGCATAATTTGGATGAAAAACCAGTATACTTTTATATTCAGTACTTTTACACATAAATAGAAAACAGGGATATTTATGCAGTAGATTTCTTAAGCCAAAAATGAGACATCTTTAGCCACTGATTGTTCTTTAAAAGTGGAAGTTCATTTATTTACTATGTTGAGCACCTCCTTTCTATGTACTGGATAGCATACTAAAATGTAGACACATGTGGACACACACACCCACAAATGCATCATACCATTTTGCTGCTCCCTTACTTTAGAAGCTGGCCTCTTACCACATCAGGAAGAGGGTAATGGGCGGATGCTGAACTGAGCACCAAAGGAACCTGATTATTTATTTATTTATTTATTTATTTTCTGAGAGAAAGAGAGAGAAAGACAGAATGATCAGGGGAGGGTCAGAGAGAGAGGGAGATACAGAATCTGAAGCAGGCTCCAGGCTCTGAGGTGTCAGCACAGAGCCCGATGTGGGGCTTGAACCCATGAACCGTGAGATCATGACCTGAGCCGAAGTCAGATGCTTAACCAACTGAGCCACCCAGGCACCCCTAAAGGAACCAGATTTTGAAGAAAGGAGTGGGAAGGTGATCTAGTACAATAAGCCAGCCTGCTCTCCAAGTGGTGCTATAATTTCTGCTCAGGAATACAGTCAACAATATCTGGTAATTCAGGTTGAAGTGACAGATGTGCAGGAGAGCACAGAGATAGAGAATCAGCATTAATCAATATTCACACAGACCGTAGCAGACATTCATTAGAGGGGACTAAGTGAGATGATGTGTGTAACACACTCAGCCCAATATCTGACCTTGTAAATATTCATTGAACGTTGTCTCATACTTTCCAATTCAATGGGGGAAAAACAAGATACATCATACATAATCACGTTAAAAATTAAGATATGAAAATATCCTGAGTGGTATCAACCATGAACTATAAAAGTCCAGAGAGATAAGTTTTGGTTGAAGTGATCAAGAAAAGCTTCACGGGAGATGTAGCATTTCAGCTAAATCTCAGGATTTTAGCAGTCAAGGTAGTGGGCCTTTCTTTTCCTTGTCTTACTTGAGCAAGTCAATTCACTTTCATTTCATTTTTCTCTTTGGCAAAATGAAGGATTTTGATCATGTGGGACTAAGGACAGAAATGGATTTGGGCTCTTGCAGTGTTATCGATTGCAATAATGAATGTGGTTCAGGCATCACGGAGTCTGTAAATTCAGTGGATATAGTGGAAAATTTTGATGTCTAAAGCGATTAACTTTATATCAAAGTTGAATAGAATTCCTAACAAAGAAAACAAGAAGAAACTGTATGGATCAACCACATTTTGCAAACAGGTGCTTAGATACCTTTTATAAATTAGGAGCCAAATGGAAGAAAAGCCTTAAGATAAGGGCAATTATTTTATATTACATTATTATTATAAACTGACCCCCTCAAATCTTATTACACTGTATGCCTCACTTATTTTGTGTAGTCTTATTGATACATAATTTACATCTGTTTTAAGAACAATTTGATGAGTGGGGCGCCTGGATGGCTCAGGGTTAAGTGTCTGACTTTGGCTCAGGTCATGATCTCATGGTTCTTAGGGTTTGAGCTCTGTGTTGGGTCCTGTACTGTTAGCTGAGAGCCTGGAGCCTGCTTTAAATTCTGTGTCTCCCTTTCTCTCTGCCTCTCCCCTACTTGTGCTCTGTCTCTCTCTCAAAAATAAATAAACATTAAAGAAGAGTTTAAAAAGAAGAAGTACAATTTTCTCTTTTTAGGGTGTGTGTGTGTGTGTGTGTGTGTGTGTGTGTCCTATTTAAGAAAGCTTTTCCATGGGGCGCCTGGGTGGCTCAGTCGGTTGAGCGTCTGACTTTGGCTCAGGTCATGATCTCAGGGTTCATGGGTGCGAGCCCCGCATCAGGCTCTGTGCTGACAGCTAGCTCAGAGCCAGGAGCCTGTTTCAGATTCTGTGTCTCCCTCTCTCTCTGACCTTCCCCTGCTCATGGTGTCTCTCTCTCAGAAATAAATAAAACATTAAAAAAAAAGAAAGAAAGATTTTTCTAACCCAAAGTCACAAGGGCTTTCTCCTATGTTTTCTTCTAAAAGATTTGCAGTTTAGTTTATCCATTTTGAATTCATTTTTGTTGGGTAAAGATTGAGGCTTACTTTTTTCCACATGGGTATCCAATTGTTAACATTTGTTGAGAAGATTTATTGTTTCTCCCATTGAAATGCCTTGGCNACCGACTAAGCCACCCAGGCGTCCCAGTACCACATTTTCTTAATTGCTGTTACTTTGTAGTGAATCAGTATGGCAGACAGTGTAAGTGCTCGAATTGTCTTCTTTTTTAAAACTGTTTTGGCTGTTCTAGACACTCTGCATCTTCATATAAATTTTAGAATCACCTTGTAAATTTCTACAGGCCAAGCCAAACAAGATTACAAGTGTTGAAACTGGAGATCAATTTAGGGAGGATACTTCCTAGTTTTAAATAACAAGTTTTTTTTAATTCAAATCTTATATGAGAAATTGTCTAACTTATGCTGTGCATTTCTCTTTCTCTCCCATACACTTCTTTTTTCCCTTTATTTCTCAAAGCTAAAGAGCTATTTTGATAGAAGAGCTAAAACTCATTTGCTCAGAATTAGAGAAGGCCAATTGGAAGGCTTAAGTGTCATTAACAAGGTATTGTTCTTACCTGGTGGCAGCAAATTGATTCTAATTCATAAATTTTTTTTTTTAATGTTTTTTATTTATTTCTGAGAGAGAAGGAGACAGCGTGAGCAGGGGAGGGTCAGAGAGAGAGGGAGACACAGAATCTGAAACAGGCTCCTGGCTCTGAGCTGGCTGTCAGCACAGAGCCCGATGTGGGGCTCGAACCCACAGATCATGACCTGAGCCGAAGTTGGACGCTTAACTGACTGAGCCACCCAGGCGCCCCTAATTCATAAATTCTTATATAATGGTCACATGATATATAAACGTTTTCCCGTTGAAAATGCTAACTACCCGAGAATTCCATTTAATGAAATGCTGTGAGAGGCGTTTAAATCCTCGGTGCTAGGAAAACTTGTACTTGACCTAAACAACCAAAATTATTGTCATTTTATTGACACTGAATTTTGAATTCTTCATATTTCCTCTAGGAAATCAAGAAATGTGTGTAAGAATTTAGCATTTTCAGTATATTAGCTTCATCTTGCTATCTTACTTTTCATCTTACTTACTTTTTCTTGCCTTAATTTTATTTTTCTTTTTATTTTGATTTTGACAAAATTCTTGATTTTCCAAATCTTTGACTTAGGCATTGAGCACTCTCACCACCATCTCTCGTCTTTCTGGATTGCTTCTTCAACTACTTCCATCTTTTTTTTTTAATGTTTATTTTATTTTTGAGAGAAAGACAGAGACTGTGAAAGCATGGGAGGGGCAGAGACAGAGGGAGACAGAGTATCTGAAGCAGACTCCATGCCAACAGCAAAAAGCCCCATGGGGCTTGAACCCATGAAACATGAGATCGTTACCTGATCTGAAGTCGAACGCTTAGCTGACTAAGCCACCCNACCTACTTTCATCTTGACAACTCTCTGATCATTTTGAACCCTCCAATGAGGGACCAGTCCCCATTTCTATATTTTCTCTTCTCTGTATAATTTTTTTTCTATTCGGTTTATTTTTCATGGTCTATAATTTTAAAAACAGTGTTGTCAATGTCACAAACTGCCTTGTTTCTTTGTCTTAGCTCTTCTATCTGGCAAAACCCCTAACAGTATGATCATAACTCCTTCCTTTTTTTTTTTTCAGATCTTTATCTAGACAACAGAACAAGTGTGGAGGAAAAAAAAATCACAAGACAGGGTATATTAGTACTACCAGAGATTTTTTAGTTTTTAAGATTTTATTTTTAAGTAATTTCTATGTCTACCATGAGTCTCTAACTCACAACCCCAAGATCAAAAGTCTCATACTGGGGCACCTGGGTGGCTCAGTCAGTTAAGCGTCCAACTTCGGGTTAGGTCATGATCTCACAGTTCGTGGGTTTGAGCCCCATGTCAGGTTCTGTGCTGACAGCTAGCTCAGAGCCTGGAGCCTGTTTCAGATTCTGTGTCTCCCTCTCTCTCTGACCCTCCCCTGCTCATGCTGTCTCTCTCACCCTCTCTCTCTCAGAAATAAATAAAACATTAAAAAAAAAAAGAGAGAGTCTCATACTCTACTGACAGAGCCCAACTAGGTGCCCCAGTACAACCAGAAACTTATGATCACCAGCTTCAACTGGGGTATCAGGTTGGCCCTGACGTCCTCCTGTGTTTCTGTGGGTAACTTGCTTTCTTATTTGGTTAACTATTTCACATTTTCTCTAACTTCTTAAATACCTTAGATTTTTATCCCATCTTCCCTTTCAGCCTAGATGAAGTCAAAACAACCAACTTCCTGTTGTCTCTCCCATTTCCCTCCTCTTGCTCCCCTTTCTTACCTGATGCATCTGAGGAGAGTTTCATCTCTTGTCTTGACTAGTTTTTCATCAATGCCTTGGAAGCATCTTCTTCTGTCTTTCAAGGACTTTACATTCTGCTTCCTCCCCGCTATACCTTCAACCTTTCTGTTCTTAATCAGGCTTTCCCAGCAGCATTTCAACTTGATCAAATTTTTCTCAGCTTAAAAAATGTCTTTCCTTAGGCTCCTGGGTGGCTCAGTCAGTTAAGCTTCTGACTGTGGCTCAGGTCATATCTCATGGTTCATGTGTGCAAGCCCCACGTCAGGCTCTGTGTTGACAGCTTGGAGCCTGGAGCCTGCTTCATACTCTCTCTCTCTCTCTCTCTCTCTCTGCCCCTCCCCCACTCACATTCTGTCTTTCTGTCTCTCTCAAAAATAAATAAACATTAAAAACTTTTTTAAAAAAAAGGCTTTTCCTCAACTACATGGTACATTTAGGCATCAGCATTCTCAGCATCATTAACAGTGTTCCTATCAGTAAAACCTATACAATATTTTAAGATTCAGCCTCATCAACTTTACTTTTCCCATATACTGGAATCTAATTGCATTTAAAAAATATTTTTAAGATTAACTAACACTCTACTGCCAGCAGGTGGCTCTGTGTCTAAAAGGGATGTCATTTGCAGATAATCCAATTAAAAATGGCAGAAGAAATGAAGACATTTTTCCAAAGAAGACATACAGATGGACAATAGAAACATGAAAAGATGCTCAAGACCATTCATCATTAGGGAAATACAAATCAAAACTACAATGAGAGAACACCTCACACCTGTAATAATGGCTAAAATCAACAACACAAGAAAAAAAAAATGTTGGCAAGGATGTGGAGAAAGGAGAACCTTCGTGCACTGTCAGGAGGAATGCAAACTGTTGCAGCCATTCTGGAAAACAGTGTGGAGGCTCCTCGAAAAGTTAAAAATAGGGCACCTGGGTGGCTCAGTTGGTTAAGCATCTGACTTTTGATTTCGGCTCAAGTCATGATCTCATGATTCAGTTTGTGGGTTCCAGCCCAGCGTTGGGCTTTGTGCTGACAGTGTGGAGCCTGCTTGGGATTCTCTCTCCCCCTCTCTCTCTCTGCCTCTCCCCACTTGCACGCTTGCTCTCTCTCATTCTCTCTCAAAATAAATAAACTTTTTTTAAAAAGTTAAAAATAGAACTACCCTATAATCCAGCAAAGGCACTGCAAGGTATTTACCCAAAAGATACAAAAATACTGATTCAAAGGGACACATGTCCCTGAGATTTATAGGAGCATTATCTGCAATAGCCAAATTATGGAAGCAGCCCAAGTATCCATCAAATGATGAACACTTGGATATATATGTATCCACTATATCTATATCTATATCATCTGTATCTGTATCTATTACTATATCCATATAGATATACATGGCCGAATATTACTCAGCCATTAAAAATGAACGACAATGGATGGAGCTAGAGAGTATTATGCCAAGCAAAATCAGTCAGAGAAAGACCAATACCATATGATTTCATTCATATGTGGCATTTAGGAAACAAAGCACATGAGCAAAGGAGGGGAAAAACAGAGAGGTAAACCAAGAAACAGACTCTGAACTACAGAGAATAAATTGATGGGTAGCAGAGGTAGGTGAATGGGGACATGGATTAAATAGCTGATGAAGATTAAGAAGCATACTTGTGATGAGCACTGGGTATTGTATGGAAGTGGTGAATCTCTATATTGTACACCTGAAACTCATATTACACTGTATGGTAACTAACTATATTTTAAATAAAAACTTTTTTTAAAAAAAGAGAAGAATGAAACAAAAATATAAATTGTAAGAGCACAAGTAACCTTGGGGCCCAGGTTCCTGTTATCACTACTTATTCTGTTTACACCTTAATAGTTACCACCTGAAAGCTGTTTACTATCCAGAGAGAAAGAGAATATGCCTGAAGGAACAAATAAGTAAACACTAAAACATATCAACAATTCTTTCAAGGAGGTTTCACAAGAGTTCAGACTTATAATGAGAAGTGGTTTTTTTTAATTTTGCATTTTGTTGTATTTATTTATTAATATAGCCAAAAAGACAAGAGAGTAGAACATTAAAAGGAACTATTGTTTTACATTGCTTTCCTGAGGCTAGGGCAGAAAGGCTTTGGCTATCACTCATACGCCCAACAAATACATCATAAAATATTAATAAAGCAAACATCTCTGCACACCACCCATCTCAACATGTAGAACAGTATCTAGCACTTGATGACTGTATAAATAAATTTCCCCTTTTCTCCCACAGGTAACACAGTTCTTATTTTCATGCTTATAATTTTCATCATTTTCTTTCTTGTCCTTGTAGGTTTGGTATGTATATTACCCCTAAATATATACTGTTTCATTTGCATAAATGATACCATACTAGGTGCATTCTTTTGTGACTTAATCATTGACATTTCTATTTGTGAGGCTCACCCATTTTGAGATATGTATTCCATTGTAGAATATACCACAATGTATTATTGAGTTGTTACATCTGATTAATAAGGAACTTAAACTAACTGAGTGCAACCAAGGGAAAGAAGAATATAAAATGGATATTGGAATAAGAAGTTATAAGTTTGGGTCTTTGATCAGTTGCAGAAATGAGGAGTGTAGTATTCATACTTCTTGCTTTACCATATATACGTGATGTGTGTATATAACTAAGCACATTTTTTTTCCCTTTCTTCCTTTCCTCTGTTGTTTTATATGACATGGCTGGTAGTGGTTAACTTTACAAATTTCTACAGGATATCAATAAGTGATTGTGAATGAAACTGGTGGAGGTGAACTGTCAAAAACTGCAAAGGGTATGAGATTTACCCTACTTGCAAATTAACCTCACAGACTTTCATGGATTCTCTCCACACTCCTAGGTCAGCAATGAAGGACAGCTTATTACTCACATCGATAGCAGTAGCTGGAGAATCAGCATTTGGTGTGTGTACTTATTCTTTGAGCCTCAGTTTCTACAGGGAAATCCAAAGAAGGTCACATGACATCTGCAAAGGCAATGCGCTATATTCCAGGAAAGGAGTCTGAATCTTGTGTTTTGTTTTGTTTTGTTTTAAAAGAGAGCATGTGCAAGAGTCATGGATGGGCATATGGGAAGGGAGGGAGCAGAGAGAGAATTTTAAGCAGGCACCATGCTCAGTGTAGAGCCTGGTGTGGGCTTGATCTCACGATGGTGAGATCATGATCTGAGCCAAAATCAAGAGTCAGACACTTAAACAACTGAGCCACTCAGGTGCCCTGGAACCTGAATCTTTTATAATGAGCAGAAAACATGCTTCTCTTTGCTCCAGAAGAGACATTATATCTATCTTCCAAGGCTGCTCACTGTATAAACTTTCTTGAAAAGAACGGACCTTAGAGATTAGAGACACCATGCTAAATTCTGACACCTACCTGTGGCATATGACATAGACATTTAGGTACTCTCGAGAAAGTATTATTAAGGTATATGTGGATATCTATATCCACTAAGAGCCTCTTTCATCAATAAGACATCAAGACAGTTTAATTTAATAATATCATTGTTAATTAGAAAAATGTAGCCCACAATCGACTGTTGGATTCGTTGTTATGTCTCTTTAGTGTCTTTTGATATGGAACTCCTCCCAACATTTCCTTGATGTTCATGACCTAGACTCTTTGGAATATTATGACCAGTTATTTTGTAGAATATCCCATATAAAAATGTTTCCTCATTATAAAATTCAGTTATCTCTGGCAGGATTATGACAGAAGTGATGTGATGGTCTGATTGGAAGAAATGGGAAGGACAGAGAAGGGAAAGAGGCAAGCACTGATTTTGCAAAGTTTAATGGATAGAGGATGTATTTCTTCAGAGAAAGAATTCTAGGTAAACTTTCCCCCATAGAGTCTCTGAGATCTACTTCTGACTTTTCCAGTTACTAACCATGTGAAGTTGGGCAATTATTTGACTTACGTGTGATATGCTTTGTAAAATAGCAACTTCTAAAGTTCTCAAAGACATTAAAAAGATAATAGGTATGGAAAATTCTCACAGCCAATCTTACATAACATTTTTATAGGAAAAAAGTCCCCCATTAATGTCAGAAAGTATATAAGAATTAATTTTTTAATGTTTATTTATCTTTGAGGCGGGGGCAGAGAGAGGAGGAGAGGCAGAAACCAAGGCAGGCTCCAGTCTCTGAGCTTTCAGCACAGAGCTTGATGCATAGGCAGAATTCAGGAACTATGAGATCATGATCTGAGCTGAAGCCGGATGCTTAATCAACTGAGCCACCCAGATGCCCCAAGAACTCATTCCTAAAACCAGTAACAACTATAGCCAAAATATATTGCCTACTTAGAAAATTTAGAATTGGACATTTATATGTTTATTAATTTTTCCTGCATATTCATGCAGGAACAATAATCTTCATACTTACCTTGCTGATCTATTCAAAGAAGAAAAGCGTATGCATATAGCTAAATTCCTATGCCCAGGAAGACAAACTAGGTATTTTCTCTTCTTTCAAAACTAAAGGATTAAATGCATGCAAAGTACAGGTAAAACACCATGATTCTTAAAATTCTTTGAGTTAGTCTCAAGCCTCTGTCTTATTGGCAATTGAAATATTTTAATCATGAGAACAGGCTGAGGAAGGGTCTCCTAGAAATAGGACCTTAGTGATAGAGTGATAAGAATACCAATGTAGATATTCCAGAGGCAAGTTGGTGGAGAAGTAGGGAGCTCCATGTATTTCACTCACCCCCATCTCTCAAACAGAGAAGGCCTGAAGCCATAGGAACCCTTACAGAATCCAGGAGTTTGGGAGGAAAAGGAGAGAGTCTGCTGAGGAAACCTTATAGTGCAAGTGCGAACTGGGGAAGATAAAAACGGGCAGGGACCCATAGACACGGCAGGAGGGTAGGGAGCCCCCTTTGCGGGGAGCCGCAGTGAGTCGAGGGAAAAAGAAAGAGCGGCTGAAACTGCTCAAGGAACTGTCCCTGTCCCTGGAGAAGAGAAAAACCTCGGCTCAAGAATCAAGCTGATTTGGTTTCCAGCTGCACAGCTGACTTTGAGCTGGACGCCCTGGTCCCAGGAGACACCAGGAGCAACTGCTCCTCTGCTCACCAGCTTGGCCCAGAGGGGAAACAGCGCCCCTGAGGCCGCTCTGCTGCTCTTCTGGCTCGGCTCCATTCCCAGTGGGGAGGGGAGAGGCTTGAAACTGCTCGGAGGGGCTCAGCCTGCAGGTTTATATTTCAGGCAGTATCAGTGGGGCGCACGGACCAAGATGTGTAAATGAGGTCTGGCTTGGGACATAGAGCACGGCCCACCTTGGCTACGCCTGCAGCACAGGGAGATTGGACCCAAAAGAGTGAGTTGCAACAGATCCAAAAGAGTGAGTTGCAACGCTTGGTTTGAGAAGGGACTAGGGCGCCGCCATTTTTCTCCCCACAACTACCGAGGCAGGACCTCAGGGAGTGGCCCTCGGGATGCAGTGGAGGCTAAAACCTGCCTACACCAAACCACGACCATCCCTGCTAGAGAGCTGCTTTTTTTTTTTTTTTTTTTTTTTACCAGAGCCCGGGACAAGACCAACATGGATGCACTGCCGTGATTACTTCCAGATCAGTTCTTTCTATCAGATATATTTTCCCTTGTCTCATTTGTATCCATCCCCTCTGCTGGACTGGGCACTCTGGTCACTGGTTTGCTTAAACAGTCACATTTAATCCATTCTCTAGATGTATATTCTACACCTCCGCCGCTACCTTTCTATCTCTCTCTCTCTGGAGTAATCAGACTATATAGTTTCTTTGAGTAACATTATCTTCATTTCTTTCTCCTCGCCTCCTACCATATTCTCCTCTTTCTCTCTATGAATTAAGCCTCTTAGACTCTCTGCCTGGTCATTGTCCAATTTCACTTCCTCCCTGCCCTGTCATTTCTCTCTTTGTATATGCTCTTCCATAAGCACTGCATACACCCTGTTCTCTATTTGTAGCTGGGAATTCTGGTTTTATGCTTTTAGACTGTCCTTTGTCTTTTGGGTTTTGCCCTTTTTTCTTTTCTTTTCTTCTTTTTTCTTTTTATTCTTTGTCCTCCTTCCTCTTTATTTTCTTTTTTCCTTCTTTTTTTTTCTTTNGTTTCTTTGAGTAACATTATCTTCATTTCTTTCTCCTCGCCTCCTACCATATTCTCCTCTTTCTCTCTATGAATTAAGCCTCTTAGACTCTCTGCCTGGTCATTGTCCAATTTCACTTCCTCCCTGCCCTGTCATTTCTCTCTTTGTATATGCTCTTCCATAAGCACTGCATACACCCTGTTCTCTATTTGTAGCTGGGAATTCTGGTTTTATGCTTTTAGACTGTCCTTTGTCTTTTGGGTTTTGCCCTTTTTTCTTTTCTTTTCTTCTTTTTTCTTTTTATTCTTTGTCCTCCTTCCTCTTTATTTTCTTTTTTCCTTCTTTTTTTTTCTTTTTCTATTTCCCTTTCAGTTTGCATGTTTGTTGGATTTGTCTGTGCATCTGTGTGCCTTTGTTCCCTGTGTGCTTGTCTGTCTGTTTTCTTTTCCAGGGCTACCTCAAGAAACAAGCCAAAGTACACATGGTGGAGAGTCCCAAATACCACTACGAGTAAGGAAATAAAATAACCAAAGTCTCAACAAGAGAGACCAAGAGACACCATTCAAAGAACACTTCCTGAATGGATAGTCCCTGGACAGTCAAAGAGCCTTCTTTAATATAGTAGTACTCACAGGTGCAGAGTACATAACAAGCTTTTAAAACTAACAAGAGACAGAAAGCTAGCCAAAATGATGAAACAGAAGAAATCTCGTCTAAAAAAGTTCCAGGAAGAAATGACAGCTAAAGAACTGCTCAAAACAGATATTAGCAACATAACTAAACAAGAATTTAGAACAATAGTCAAAAAATTAATTGCTGGGCTTGAAAAAGGAATGGAAGACATCAGAGAAACTACTGCTACAAAGACTATGGAGCTTAAAAATAGTTGCGATGAATTTAAAAATGCTATAAATGAGATGCTTGATAAAATGGAGGCGTCCAATGCACGGACTGAAGAGGCAGAGAGGAGAATAGGTGAATTAGAAGACACAATTATAGAAAAAGAGGAAGCTGAGAAAAAGAGAGATAAACTGATCCAGGCACACGAAAGGAGAGTTTGAGAGCTGAGTGATACAATCAAACCGAACGATATCCGTATCATAGGAATTCCAGAAGAGTAAGAAAGAGAGAAAGGTGCTGAAGGAGTCCTGGAACAAATTATAGCAGAGAACTTCCCCGACCTGGGGAAGGAAACAGATATTGAAATCCAAGAGGCACATAGAACTCCCCTCAGACATAACTTGAATTGATCCTCTGAAGACATATCATAGTAAAAGTGGCAAAATATAAGTACAAAGAGAGCATCTAGGGATTAAAGGGCCCTAACATACAAAGGGAACCCTATCAGAGTAGTGACAGACCTATCTACTGAACCTTGGCAGGCCAGAAAGGAATGGCAGGAAATCTTCAATGTGATGAACAGAAAAAATATGCAGCCAAGAATCCTCTATCCAGCAAGCCTGTCATTCAGAATAGAAAGAGAGATAAAAGTCTTCCCAAATAAACAAAAATTGAAAGAATTCATCACCACTAAACCAGCCATACAAGAAATCCTGAGGGGGACTCTCTGAGGGAAAGTTTGCAAGGAACGTAAGGTACCACAGACACCACCACAAGCACGAATCCTACAAAGAACACAATGACTCTGAACCCATATTTTTCAATAATAACACTGAATGTAAATGGACTAAATGCTCCAATTAATAGACATAGGGTAGCAGAATGGATAAAAAGACAAAATCCTTCTATTTGCTGTCTACAGGAAACTCATTTTAGACCTGAGGACACCTTCAAATTTAAAGTAAGGGGATGGAGAAATATATATCATGCTACTGGAAATCAAAAGAGAGCTGGAGTAGTTATATCAGAAAAACTGAACTTTAAAGTAAAGGCAGTAAAAAGGGATGGAGAAGGGCATTATATAATAATTACAGGGTCTATCCATCAGGAAGAGCTAACAATTATAAATGTCTACGCACCAAATACAGAAGCACCCAAATACATAAAACTATTAATCACAAACAGAAACAATCATATGGGTAAGAATGTGCTAATAGCAAGGTACTTTAATACTCCGCCTACAGCAATGCATTATCAACTAGACAGAAAATCACTAAAGAAACAATGGGCTTCAATGACACATTGGACCAGATGATTTTACAGATAAATTTAGAACTCTACATCCTGAGGCCATGGAATTCACTTTCTTCTCAAGCGCGCATGGCACATTCTCTAAGATAGATCACATACTGGGTCATAAAGCAGCCCTCAATAAATATAAAACAATTGAGATCATACCATGCACACTTTCAGATCACAATGCTATGAAACTTGAAATCAACCACAGGAAGAAGTCTGGAAAACCTCCAAAAACATGGAAGTTAAAGAACACCCTACTAAAGAACAAATGGGCCAACCAGGCAATTAGAGAAGAAATTTAAAAATATATGGAAACAAATGAAAATGAAAATACAACAATTCAAACTCTATGGGATGTGGCAAAGGCAGTCCTAAGAGGAAAATACATTGCACTCCAGGCCTATTTCAAGAAACTAGAAAAAGCACATGTACAAAATCTAACTGCGCACCTAAAGGAACTAGAAGGAGAGCAACAAGAGCACCCCAAACCCAGTAGGAAAAGAGAAATAATAAAAATCAGGGCAGAAATAAACAATGTAGAACCTCCTCCCAAAAAAACGGTTGAACAGATCAATGAAAACAAGAGTTGGTTTTCTGAAAATATAAACAAAATTGACAAACCCCTAGCTAGGTTTTTCACAAGTAAAAGAGAGAGCGCCCAAAAAATCATGAATGAAAATGAACTATTACAACCAACCCCATAGAAATATAAGCAATTACCACAGAATACCATGAAAAATTATATGCCAACAAACTAGACAACTTAAAGAAATGGACAAATTCCTAAACACATACTCACTACCAAAAGTCACATGGGAAGGGATAGAAAATCTGAACAGACCCATAACTAGTGAAGAAATTGAATCAGTTATCAAAAATCTCCCAACAAATAAGAGCCCTGGGTCAGATGGCTTCCCTGAGAATTCTACCAGACATTTAAAACAGAGTTAATACC
>NW_027529638.1:3372489-3426731 GCF_008692635.1 Crocuta crocuta | reverse complement strand
ACAAAAATAAACTCAAAATGGATAAAGGACCTGAACGTGAGACAAGAAATCATCAAAACCCTAGAGGAGAAAGCAGGAAACAACTTCTTTGACCTCAACTGCAGCAATTTCTTACCTGACACATCCCCAAATGGAAGGGAATCAAGAGCAAAAATGAACTATTGGGACCTCATCAAGATAAATAGCTTCTGCACGGCAAAGGAAACAATCCATAAAACTGATAGGCAACTGACGGAATGGGAAAAGGTAGTTGCAAATGACATATCGGATAAAGGGCTAGTATCCAAAATCTATAAGGAACTCACCAAACTCCACACCCGAAAAACAAATAATCCAGTGAAGAAATGGGCAGAAGACACGAACACACTTCTCCAAAGAGGACATGCAGATGGCCAACAGACACATGAAATGATGCTCAGCATCCCTCCTCATTAGGGAAATGCAGATCAAAACCACACTGAGATACCACCTCACACCAGTCAGAGTGGCTAAAATGAGCAAATCAGGAGAATATAGATGCTAGTAAGGATGTGGAGAAATGGGCACCCTCCTACACTGTTGGTGGGAATGCAAACGGGTGCAGCCCCTCTGGAAAGCAATGTGGAGGTTCCTCAAAAAATTAACAATAGAATTCCCTTATGATACAGCAGTAGCACTGCTAGGAATTTATTCAAGGGATACAGGAATGCTGATGCATTGGGGCACATGTACCCCCAATGTTCATAGCAGCACTCTCCACAATAGCCAAACCATGGAAAGAGCCTCAGTGTCTATCAACGGACGAATGGATCAAGAAGATGTGGTTTATCTATATGACGGAATACTACATGGCACTGAAAAAGAAGGAAATCTGGCCATGTGTAGCAATGTGGATGGAACTTGAGGGTGTTATGCTGAGTGAAATAAGTCAGGCAGAGAAGGATAGATACCATATTTGCACGTATAAGTGAATTAGGAGGAACTTAACGGAGGACCATGGGGGAGAAGAAGGGGAAAAATAGTTGGGGAGAGGGAGGGAGGCAAACCATGAGAGACTCTTGAATGCTGAGAACAAACGGAGGGCTGATGGGGGTGGGGGAAAGAAGAAGGGGGTGATGGGCAGGAGGAGGGCACTTGTGGGGATGAGCACTGGGTGTTATATGGAAATCAAATTGACAGTAAAGTATTTAAGAAAAAAAGTACTAATGTAAAAACTGCCAGATCTCATAACATCTCCTCTTGAGTAATGAATAAGGCAGTACATAATTGTATATAAGTTCTACAAGCCTGAACTACTATTAGAAACCAGTAAATATAAGCAACATATAGTTTTTTAATGAAGCAAAGGGAAATGCTTTCACCTTCCATAGAAAAATGTATTGATATTAGTAAAATTCTCAACCACTAAGACATTAGTTCTCAAAAACTATAACAATCAAAAAAAAAAAAAAAAAAAAAAACCCACCAAACCTCAAAAACAATCCCACCTCTACTCCCAACATACATGGAGATCCACTTGGGTGAAAATATCAAATTTGATTACATTGACCCAAAAACACAGAAATTGGAGTTAACTGCTATTGTCTGCAACTCTACATGCACTCATTGCTGGCAGATGGTAGAGCACTTTATGTTCTTAGGAGATATCCAGAGAAGGAGACTCTATAATGCCTCTTAGGAATTTGTTCAGTACTTTACAACCTTTGCTGTCAGGAAACTATTCTTCATATTTAACCTACATCCCACAAGCCAAAGTTTAGACTTGTTTCCTTTTGTTCAGTCCTCAGTAGAGATGGAGAACAGCTGGCCACCATCTGCAGAAGATTTCTTTATAAACGAGAAGGCCGGGGTCACCCACAGTCTTCTTTTCTACTGGATAGTGATCCCATTCATTTCATCTGTCCTCAAATAACCTATTTGCAAACTCTTATTAATTTAAATTCATGCCTGTGAATTCTAAGTTTTTCATGTCATACATAAATTGTGTACAAGATACTTTAAGATTTATACCAGAATTGAGAGCAATTTCTTTTTCCTGCTACATCTATGTCCATACGATCTTGGTATCATACCCACTTTTAAACAATATTATGTGTTTCCAACATGTCATTATCTGTGTTCTCTGTGATTACCATATTCTTAGCTAAACCACACATTCTTGAATTCAATTACTGTATTTTTTTCTTTTGCATTTGGATCACTTTGGAAACATGAATCTTTAAATCAAATTCCATTTTTCTTCTGACTTAGAAAAGTTATTTTAATATCTTTATGGCAAATATCTTATTATTCTCATCTGAAAATATCTGATTTTAATTTATATGTTCTACATTCCATTAATGTGATCATCCAATAAAGTATGAAAAAACAACTACATTCAACATAAATTCCATAAAGCATTTGGCTTCCAGGTCAATGTTACCTTTGAGGACTGTTTTTTGTTTCCCCCTGAAAAATATTTCGATTGAAAAATAACATTATGTAGGCAGTCTTTGGGGGAAAACACACACATATATATTTTGTTTGGAGTGTTGATCTGTATTGCTGCTGTACTGAGTCTGTTCCTCAAGCATCATTTTCTTTGCCTTCTGCACACAGACCAAAATGGCTCACTGTGAGCTTGTGCCATTTGGCTTTTGTGTCTGCTGGCCTGATTTGCACCATTGTTTTGTTGAAGTGTATCTCATTCCCTTTGTATGCCTTCAAACTGGCTACAATCTCTCTTGAATAAAATTGTTACCATAATCACAAAAAGCAGTATGTGCAGAGGGGCGCCTGGGTGGTTCAGCCGGTTGAACAATGCTTTAAAAGAGGGGAGAAACTGGCCAAGCAGGAGAAGAGCATTCCAAAGGGAACAGCCTGTGCAATATCCTATTGTGGGGGCTTGCCAGGCACATTCAAGGGTGCCAGTGTTTCTGGAGTATGGTAAGGGATGGGTGTGTGTCTATAGCAGAAGAGGAATTCAGAAAGACAATGGGAGATCAGAGCCTGAGGGGACCTGGCAGCCACTGTTAGGACTTTGGATTTAACTCTGAGTATAATGAAGGGAGACAGCAGTGGATGATTTTAAACAGAGGAATAAGATGACCTGAACTACATTTTTAAGGGTCATTCTGGTTAATTTTGTTAAGAATAGATTACTTGTAGGGTAGAAGTTAGAGAGGCCTCCAAGGAGGCTATTTAATAATTCAACTGAGAAATGATGGTGTCTTAGAACAGACTAGTGAGAAGTGGTCCATTTATGGATTTGTTTTTGGAAGATGAGTAAAAACCTGAAGATTTCTAGATGCTTTAGATGTGCAACATGAGAGAAAGAAAGAAGCAAAGGATAACTGAGGGCTTTTGATGTAAATAAATATAAAAAAACAAAATCTATAGATAAGCCTGAGGTTCAGGAGCATGGACTGTGATGGATACATACATTTGAGAATCATAGTCAATATGGAAAATGTTACTTAAAGTCACGAAGGTGGAATGAAATCACAAAGGTAATGAATGTTGAGAACAATAGAGGATTAAAGACTAAGTCATGTGGTAGACCAACATTTTGAGGTTGGGGTGAAGAGGAAGAAAACACAAAGGAGACTGACAAAGAGAGACTTGTGAGAGAGGAGGAACATGAAGAATGAAAATGTTTAGGTTGCTAGAGGGGATGGGAGAATGGGCAAAAAAGAGTGAAAGGGAGACAGAAATACGGGCTTCTGCTTATGGAATGAACGAGTCATGGTGATGAAAGGGAATATAGTTAATAGGAAATATAGTCAATGATACTGTAATAGTGTCGTATGGTCCCAGAGGGTAGCTATAGGTGTGATGAGCCTAGCATAATATACAGAGATGTTGAAAACCCTGTGCTGTCCACGTGAAAGTAATGTAACAGTTGGGTGTCAACTATATTCAAATAAATAAGACTACAGTGCAAAAGAAGAAAATAAAAGTTTGGAAGACAAGTGACTTTTTTATGAAAAAAAAGAATGAAAAATTTTACATAAAAATTTATATCAAGGAGTAAAGATTAATCAACTATATTAAATCCTGCTGGCAGAGCAAGTAAGCTGAAGCAGAATTTATCATTGGATTTAGTAATGAATGAATTACTAAAGTCATTAATGAATCTTCTAAAAAACCTTTCAGTGTAATGATGGGTGAAAGCCTAATTTTGAATCAATTAATGGATTAAGAATCAATTAATGGGACAAGAGGAATCAGGGAAAGCAGGTATAGACAATTATTTTGAGTTTTTTTGGAAATGAAGGGGGGAAAGGGTGGTAGTTTTCAGAGTAAGTGTGGTTCAAAGAGGGTATTTTAATATAGGAAAAACAGCAGCGTTTCTGGGTACTGATAGGGAACATTTGATAGAGAATGAAAAACTGAGGATGTAGGGAGGGATGGAACTGCTGTTCTCAGTTCTTGAGTAGTTAGGATGGGATCTAAGCCCAAGTGGAGGAATTGGCTCTCTACCGAGGCATGATGGTTATAGTTAGTGAAACTGACAGGTGGGAAAGCAGAGTATGTGGTTATATTAATGGGTGGGTGGATATCTGTGGGGATGGGAGACTGTGGAGTCATTGCAGTTATTGGAAATGACAAGGTCTATTCCATGATCCTAGAAGTTAATGGCAGAGGTAGGGTGAGGCATAAGGGCATTGGAGAAGAGGAAAAAAACAAAACGAAAAACAAAAACGAAAAACAAAACAAAACAAAAAAACCCCACAAAATGGAATTTGCTGACTGGATGAAATAAGGTGCTGTCACCTTTAGTGACACTACTTAATATGCACTAATATTCTCTTTGCTCTCAGAATTGCACTCTTCCTCAGATGAAAAGTACTTTTGCTGCCTCTAATTAGGGGAGAGAAAAGAAATGGCTATGAAGTTAAAATAGTCATCACCCTTGCTAGGGTTACTCTACAATATATCTAAATTAAGAACATTCCAACGTGGACCAAAACACTCCATTCTAGCACCAGACACAGAAGTATGTATAAGACAGGGAAATATATAGAAAGTTTTACTGTGGATTTATGATGCCTTGCTTAAATGAGGCTTCGCGGACAGCAAATATTTTGAATTTTTCCTATATTTGGCACTCTCAGAAATTTTTACACTGTGGCACAATGTGCATAGTAAAATTCAGATGACTGAACTGTTCACCTCACTTCTATACAGTGAAAGGGAAGGTGGGAGAAGAAAACTGGCAGGACTCCTTGAGGCAGATCAGTTTTAAGGAAAAGTGCATATGAAAGTTGAGAATAAGGAAACTGATTCCTTTAAAACTTTCCATGTTCACATTCCCCATGAAATGTCTGGGTGTCCTAGTTTGCAGACTGCTGATATAGATAGTTGGAAATTAAAACAATCTGGTTCAGAAACAAAACAGATGAACGTAGGGGAAGGGAAGGAAAAATAAGATAAAAACCAAGAGGGGAGACAAACCATAAGAGACTCTTAAGTACAGAGAACAAATTGAGGGTTGCTGTAGGGAAGATGGGTGAGGGGCAGGCTAAACGGGTGAGTATTAAGGAGGGCACTTGTTGGCATGAGCACTGGGTGTTAGATGTAAGTGATGAATCACTGAATTCTACTCCCAAAACCAGTATTACACTAATTGTTAACTAACTTGGATTTAAATAAAATTTTAAAAATTAAAAAAAAAGCATTAAAAACAATAAGCAACAACAACAACAACAATAATCTGGTTCATTAACAGTCTGAAAAAAAATTATGAAAGGTCAACATATTCAGATGAATATTCAGTTCAGTTGACTGGTTCATGGTAAATGATGGGGCGCCTGGGTGGCTCAGCCAGTTTAGCGTCCGACTTTGGCTCAGGGCATGATCTCACAGTTTGTGAGTTCAAGCCCCACCTTGGGTTCTGTACTGGCAGCTCAGAGCCTGGCACCTGCTTTGGATTCTGTGTCTCCATCTCTCTCTGCCCCTCCACCGCTCATACTCTGTCTCTTGTTGTCTCTCAAAAATAAATAAACATTAAAAAAAAAAAAAAGCAGATGATAAATGAAATGAGAACAATTTGGAACTGTTCAGAAAGGAAGGAGCATTCCTTTATTTTTTCTTATTTTTTAAATTGATTTATTTTTATTTTATTTTTTAATTTTTAAATTTACATCCAAGTTAGTTAGCATGTAGTGCTATAATGTTTTCAAGAGTAGATTCCAGTGATTCATCTCCTATGTATAATACCTAGTGCTCATCCCAACAAGCGTCCTCCCTAATGCCCCTTACCCACTTATCTCATCCCCCGACCCACAACCCCTCCAGCACCCTCAGTTTGCTCTCCATATTTAAGAGTCTTTTATGTTTTGTCCTCCTCCCTGTTTTTATATTATTTTTGCTTCCCTTCCCTTATGTTCATCTGTTTTGTATCTTAATGTCCTCATATGAGTGAAGTCATATGATACTTGTCTTTCTCTGACTAATTTCACTTAGCATGATACACTCTAGTTCCATCTACATTGTTGCAAATGGCAAGGTTTCATTTTTTTGATTGTCGAATAATATTCCATTGTGTATATACACCATATACCACCTCTTCTTTATCCATTCATCCATCGATGGACATTTGGGCTCTTTCCATACTTTGGCTACTGTAGATAGCGCTGCTATAAACATTGGGGCGCATGTGTCCCTTCGAAAGAGCACACCTGTATCCCTTGGGTAAATACCTAGTAGTGCAATTGCTGGGTTGTAGGGTAGTTCTATTTTTAAATTTTGGGGATCCTCCATACTGTTTTTGAGAGTGGCTGCACCAGTTTCATTCCCACCAGCAGTGCAAAGAGATCCTCTTTCTCCTCATCCTTGCCAACACTTGTTGCCTGAGCTTTTGATTTTAGCCATTCTGACAGGTGCGAGGTGATATCTCATTGTGGTTTTAATTTGTATTTCCCTGATGAGTGATGCTGAGCATTTTTTCATGTGTCTGTTAGCCATCTGGATGTCTTCTTTGCAGAAGTGTCTATTTATGTCTTTTGCCTATTTCTTCACTGGATTATTTGTTCTTTGGATGATGAGTTTGATAAATTCTTTATAAATTTTGGATACTAACCCTTCATCTGACATATCATTTGCAAATATCTTCTTCCATTCCATTGTTTGCCTTTTAGTTTTGCTGATTGTTTCCTTCACTGTGCAGAAGCTTTTTATTTTGATGAGGTCCCAATTGTTCATTTGTGCTTTTGTTTCCCTTGCCTCTGGAGACGTGCTGAGTAAGAAGTTACTGTGGCCAATGTCAAAGAGGATCTTGCCTACTTTTTCCTCTAGGATTTTGATGGTTTCATGTCTTACATTTAGATCTTTCATCCATTTTGAGTTTAGTTTTGTGTATGGTGTAAGAAAGTAGTCCGTGTTCATTCTTCTGGATGTTGCTGTCCAGTTTTCCCAACACCATTTGTTGAAGAGACTGTCTTTCTTCCAGTGGATATCCTTTCGTGCTTTGTCAAAGATTAGTTGGCCATATATTTGTGGGTCTATTTCTGGGTTCTCTATTTTGTTCCATTGATATGACTGTTTACTTTTGTGCCAGTACATAGTGTCTTGATGATTATCGTCTTGTAATACATCTCGAAGTCTGGGATTGTGATGCCTCCAGCTTTGGGTTTCTTTTTCAGAACTGCTTTGACTATTCAGGGTCTTTTCTGGTTCTATGCAAATTTTAGAATTGTTCGTTTTAGTTCTGTGAAGAATGCTGGTGTCATTTTGATAGAGATTGCATTAAATGTGTAGATCACTTTGGGTAGCATTGACCTTTTAACAATATTTGTTATTCCAATCCATGAACATGGAATATTTTTCCATTTTTGCATGTCTTCTTCGATTTCTTTCATAAGCTTTCTACAGTTTTTAGTGTATAGATTTTTCACCTTTTTAGTTAGGTTTATTCCTAGGTATTTTATGGTTTTTGGTAAAATTGTAAATGGGATCGATTCCTTGATTTTTCTTTCTGTTGCTTCATTATTGGTATATAGGAATGCAACCAATTTCTGAGCATTTATTTTATATCGTGTGACTTTGCTGAATTCATGGATCAGTTCTAGCAGTTTTTTGGTGGAGTCCTTTGGGTTTTCCGTACAGAGTATCATGTCATCTGTGAAGAGTGCAAGTTTGACGTCCTCCTTGCTGATTTGGATGCCTTTTATTTCTTTGTGTTGTCTGATTTCTGAGGCTAGGACTTCCAATACTATGTTGAATAACAGTGGTGAGAGTGGACATCCCTGTCGTGTCCTGACCTTCGGGCAAAAGTTCTCAGTTTTTCCCCATTGAGGATAATATTAACAGTGGGTCTTTAGTATATGGCTTTTATGATTTTGAGGTACTATCCTTCTATCCTTACTTTCTTGAGGGTTTTTATCAAAACAGGATACTGTATTTTGTCAAGTGCTTTCTCTGCATCTATTGAGAGGATCATCTTGCTCTTCTCCTTTCTTTTATTGATGTGATGTCTCACATTGATTGTTTTCCTGATATTGAACCAGCCCTGCATCTCAGGTATAAATCCCTTTTGGTAGTGGTGAATAATTCTTTTCATGGATCCAGTTGGCTAGGATCTTGTTGAGAATTTTTGCATACATATTCATCAGGGAAATTGGTCTGTGGTTCTCCTTTTTAGTGAGGTGTTTGTCTGGTTTTGGAATCAAGGTAATATTGGCTTCTTAGAAAGAGTTTGGAAGTTTTCTTTCCATTTTTATTTTTTGGAGCAGCTTCAAAAGAATAGGTGATCTTTAAATGTTTGGTAGAATTCCCCTGGAAAGCCATCTGGCCCTGGACTCCTGTTTTTTGGGAGATTTTTGATTACTAATTCAATTTCTTTACTGATTATGGATCTGTTCAAATTTTCTATTTCTTCTTGTTTCAATTTTGGTAGTTTATATATTTATAGGAATTTGTCCATTTCTTCCAGATGGCCTGTTTTATTGGTGTATAATTGCTCATAATATTCTCTTATTATTGTTTGTATTTCTGTAGGTTTGGTTGTGATCTTCTCTTTCATTCTTGATTTTATTTATTTGCTTCCTTTCCTTTTCCTTTTGATCAACCTGACTAAGGGTTTATCAATTTTGTTAATTCTTTCAAAGAACCAGCTCCTGGTTTCATTGATCTGTTCTACTGTTTTTTGTTTGTTTGTTTGTTTGTTTTTGATAGCATTGATTTCTGCTCTAATCTTTATTATTTCCTGTCTTCTGCTGTTTTGGGGTTTTATTTGCTGTTTTTTTTCTAGCTCTTTAACAGGTAAGATTAGGTTGTGTATCTGAGACCTTTAATCCTTCTTTAGAAAGACCTGAATTGCTATATACTTACCTTTTATGACTGCCTTTGCTGCATCCCAGAGGTTTTGGGCTGTGTTGTTATCATTTTCATTGGCTTTCCTGTGCTTTATAATTTCCTCCTTAACTTCTTGGTTAACCCATTCATTCTTTAGTAGTATGTTCTTTAATCTCCAAGTATTTGTTGTCTCTGCAAATTTTTTCTTGTGATTGATTTTGAGTTTCATAGAATTGTGGTCTGAAAATATGCACAGCATGATCTTAATCCTTCGTACTTGTTAGGGACTGATTTGTGTCCCCATATGTGATCTGTTCTGGATAATGTTCCATGTGCACTCAAGAAGAATGTGTATTCTGTTGTTTTATGATGAAATGTTCTGAATATATCTCTTGAGTCCATCCAGTCCAGTGTGCCATTCAAAACCGTTGTTTCTTTATTGATTTTCAGTTTAAATGATTTGTCCTTTGCTGTAAGTGGGATGTTGAAGTCCCCTACTACTATGGTGTTTCTACTACTAATGGTAGTCCCCTACTACTAATGAGTTTCTGTATATTTGTATTTGATTTATATATTTGGGTTCATCCACGTTTAGAGCATAAGTCTTTACAATTGTTAGATCTTCTTGATGGATAGACCCCTTAATCATGACATAATTCCCTCTTCACTCTTGTTACAGTCTTTATTTTAAAATCTAGATGGTCTAAGATAAGTATGGTTACTCCAGCTTTCTTTTCGTGACCATTAGAATGATAGAGAGTTCTCCATTCCCTTACTTTCAGTCTAAAGGTGTCTTTAGGTCTAAAATGGGTCTCTTGTATATGGCATATAGATGGATATTGTTTTCTTGCCCATTCTGTTACCTTATATCTTTTGATTGGAGCATTTAGTCCATTGACACTTAAAGTGAGTCCTAAAAGATATGAATTTATTGCCATTATGTTGTCTGTATAGTTGGAGTTTCTGGTGGTGTTCTCTAGTCCTTTCTAGTTGCTTTTTGTCTTTTTTTTGTTTTTTTGTTTTTTCATCATTTTTCCCCTCAGAGAGTCCCCCTTAAAATTTCTTGCAGGGCTGATTAAGTGGTCATGAATTCCTTTAGTTCTTGTTTATCTGCGAAACTTTTTATCTCTCCTTCTATTTTGAATGACAGCCTTACCAGATAAAGAATTCTTAGCTGCATATTTTTCTGACGCAGCACATTGAATATATCCTTCTACTCCTTTATGGTCTGCCAATTTTCTGTAGATAAGTCTGCTCTTAACCCAATCTGTCTTCCCTTGTAGGTTAAGAATATTTTTCCCTTGCTGCTTTCATGATTCTTTCCTTGCCTGAGTACTTTGTGAATTTGACTATGATATGCCTTATTGATGGTCAGTTTGTTGAATCTAATGGAAGTTCTCTGTGCTTCCTGGATTTTGATGTCTGTGGCTTTCCCCAAGTTAGGAAAATTTTCCACTATGATTTGCTTACATAAACCTTCTATACTTTTTTCTCTCTCTTCATCTATGATTCAGATGTTATTCCTTTTTAATGAGTCACTGAGTTCTCTAATTCTTATATCGTTCTCTTTTACCTTAGTTTCCCTCTTATCTGCTTCATTATTCCCCATAAGTTTGTCCTCCATATCTCTGATTTGCTGCTCTGCTTCATCCATTCCTGCTGCCATGGCATCTATTTGAGATTGGAGCTCAGTTATTGCATTTTTAATTTTGTGCTGACTAGATTTTACTTCTTGTATCTCCACAGAAAAGGATTCTATGCCTTTTCAACCCCAGCTAGTTTTCTTATTATCATGGTTCTAAATCCTGGTTCAGACATTTTGCTTGTATCTGTGTTGATGAAATCCCTGGCTGTCATTTCTTTCTGTTGTTTGTTTTGGGGTGAATTCCTTCATTTTGTCATTTTGAAGGAATAAAAAGAATTAGTGAAATAAAAAAAATTTTTTAATTAAAATTTAAAAATTAAAAACAACACAAAAAAAATCAAATAAAGGATGCTAGAACCTAGGTATATTTTGGTCAGGTTGTTGAAATAAGCTTGGTAGAATAGAGAAAAAAGAGAAAGAAAAGAAATGAAAAAAATGAAAATGTTTGAAAAGTTAAGAAACAGCAAATACAATAAAATACAATAAAATGAAATGAAAGTAAAATAGAATTTGAAAATTTTATTAAAAAGTAAAAGAAGTAGAAAAAAATTAAAGAAAAAATCTTTTTCATAAAAATGGAATATAAAAATAAATTTTTCTCTTTTTGTATTCATGAATAAGAAAAGAAAAAGAAAAAAATTGAATAGATGTGCCAGCAAACAGAATGAAATATAACTGAAATTATATCCAGTTTCCCCTATAAGTCACACTATAAAGCACTTTATAGTCTGTAAACTAAGCAGGGATAGAGATTTGTGGTGTTCCTCTATAGTGGTTGCCTATTTGGACAGTGCTTGGTATAGCAGCCCTGTTCTCCACTAGGTGGCGCTACTTAGTTTCCTGGGGTGGATTATCGTGACCCATGTAGGTGTGTTTGTGGGCATGAGCGGCAGGGGTGAAAATGTCATCACCTAGCTACCCAGTCTCTAGGCTCAGAGCTCTTTGCTCTCGCTGACTGGTAATCAAGCACCCTTCCTTTGTCTCCAGCTTCTGTGCATTCTCTGCTTCTACACTGTCTCTGACCAAGCTCTCAACCTGCCAGGCATTACCTCCTCCCATAGTTTTATCTCAGATGGGGCTGTGTTTCCAAACCCATCACTTCTGAGGGCTCTGCAGCTTTGACTCACTCTGACCCTCTGCAGGAGGGTCTCCCTGAGCAATGGCCAGGTGCTGACCTGCCCTCTGGACCATGCTGCTGCCTGCAGATGCCCAGAGACTGCAGCCAGGTGCCAGCCCACCCCAGAAGAAGTTCGCATGATTGTGTAGCAGCAGCATTTCAGGGATTATGGTAAATCACAACACCCATCTGGCACCAGGCTCCACCTTAACATCATTGTTCCAACACCAGTGAATGTGGTTGTTTTCCTGGGCCCACTGGAACCTTTGCCTGTGGGTAGGCTGCACAGTCTCTGCCAAATATCTTCCCAGCAGGGGAACCACCTCTCCCAGTGTGGACTGAGGACCCCTCCGACCTTGCTGTCTGCTCTGGGGGGATTCGCCCTTTCCACCAGAGCTCCACCATGTATCAAGCTGTGGAGTTTCAGACTCTGTGCTCCCCTGTTTATATTGTCTTAATGGAATTTAAACCCTCTCCTTTCTCTCTTTTTTTTTTGTTCAGTCTCTGGCAGTCCCTTTCTACTTTCTCCCTTTTTTATTCAGTCCTCTCTCTTTCTCTTCAGCTGCTTTTGGGGAGGAGTGCTTTTCCTGTACTTTCCCTCCATCTCCATCCTCTTTCTGCAAGCAAAAACAACTCCCTACCCTCTACGGCTTCTCTCTCCTCCGGTTCACCTCTCCATGCCACGTACCTTCTGAATCCTGTGGTTCAAGTTGTGCATATTGTTCTTAATCCTCAAATCAGTTTTCTAGGTGTGCAAGATGGTTTGGTGTTGATATTGCTGCTTTTCAGGGACAAGAGAGGCAAAAAAAAAAATGTTCCATGCTGCACCACCATCTAGGCCCCTCCCTAATTAATTTATTTTTAAATTTATTTTCATATTAGCTAACATACAGAGGAACCTCTACACTATTTTCCAGAGTGACTATTCCAGTTTGCATTTCCACCAACAGTGTAATAGTTCCCCTTTCTCTATATCCTTACCAACATCTGTTTTTGCCTGAGTTGTTCATTTTAGCCATTTTGACAGGTATAAGGTGATATTTCATGTGGTTTCGATTTGCATTTTCCTGATGATGAGCAATGTTGAGCATCTTTTCATGTGTCTGCCATCTGGATGTTTTCTTTGGAAAAGTATCTATTCATGTCATCTCCCCATTTCTTCATTGGATTATTTGTTTTTTGGGTATTTATTTTGATAAGTTCTTTATAGATTTTGAATACTAATCCTTTATCCAATACGTCATTAACAAATATCTTCTCCCATTCCATTGGTTGTCTTTTAGTTTTGTTGATTGTTTCCCTTGTTGTGCAGAAGCTCTTTATCTTTTTAAAATTTTTTAAAATATTTATTTATTTTTTGAGAAAGAGACAGAGACAGAGTGCAAGTGGGAGAGGGGCAGAGAGAGAGAGGGAGACACAGAATCTGAAGCAGGCTTCAGGCTCTGAGGTGTCATGACAGCACTGAGACTGCTGTGGGGCTCAAACTCACAGACTAGGAGATCATGACCTGAGCCGAAGTCAGATGCTTAACTGAGCCTCTCAGGCACCCGCAGAAGATCTTTATCTCAATGAGGTCATAATAGTTCATTTTTTAATTTTATTTAAGGGGCATTCCTTTATAAAAAGAAAAGAAAAGAAAAGAAAAGAAAAGAAAAGAAAAGAAAAAAGAAAAGAAAAACTGTATTGACCTTTAGAGAACATTTCTATTTGGCATAATTCTTGAACTTTCATAACAATATATGGCACTTGACTAGCTGGAACAGTTGATCCAGGGATGGCAGTAAACCCATCCACCAGACCAGGACAGACACAAGGAAGCTCATCCCAGCTCTAGTGGTTGACAACACAGATTTAGTCCTGTAGGAAAGCCTGTATCCAGGGATTTCAACAAGCTTCAAACACAGTTCAAACAAACACCACCAAGGGCATTAGTACAAACAGAGCATCTGGTTATCCCAAGAGGTTGATGGAGCCTATGATGGAGATGGAAGCAAGACCATTTAGAATCTGTGTCATACGGATAATTGTCATTAGGCAAGAAGCTTACCCCATGGGCATTTGAGCCTCCAGTCAACAAAACCAACAATTTGTAACTTGACTAAAAAGGTCTGTATCTACTACCAAGATATGTTGTTCTGTAAAAGAAAAGGATGACAACTCTCACAGATAAATGGAAACATTCTAGTGGAGACTATTTTGCTTTGATTAAAGCAGAAATTTCTGGACACCCCAGGACATCTCTGCTCTCAGCCAGACCAACTCCTCTGGTTATGGGCCTTTGATTATGGGCCTAATGCACATTCTACTTGAAAGTAACTGATGGAGAACACAGAATGGCAAGAGTTCAGCAACACTTAAAAGAAAACATCTGGCATAAATCTCAATATTATTAACATGTATATTTGCAAGACATTTTATTTATTCTACATAAAGTTAGTGTTTAACATGCATATGGACTCCTTACTTAGTTTCAAAACCTATGGTCATATGTGCTAGAGATTGAAAGTCATTGTTCTAATCCAGTCCCATCCCATCTTCTTATATTATCTTGATTCCAGGAAGCCCCATTCTCCAACGGCCAGTCTTGAAGCATGTCATCTATAATCACAATTCTCAAACTGGGGTTCCTGGGAGAATTACAAGAAAGCCATCCCTACATGTCCTGAAATGCGGTCATGAGGCATGGCTTCCTCATAAACTTGGTCTGAAGTTTCTTTTCAGAAAATGACAACATGAAATTCACAAAAGCAAAATTTAATAAAATGTTTAAGGATGTGTACATTAGAAAGTGTTTTGTCAAGAGCTCCAAAGAAAATTGTAAAGATTAATTTGATAATGAGAGCTCTTTCAAAAATCAGAACCTAATTGGTTTGAATGCCATCATATATAAAAATAGATTACCTCTTCAGTTAAAGCTATAGTCTCATAAATATGTTTTCCTTTATTAAAAAAAACACTGAAGATAAAAATGATTACCAGCATTTTCTCATCTAAATCAAGGCAGAGAGCTATCAAAGTTTCTTTTGTGAGAATGAAAGCATTGGTACGAATGTGATTAAAAAATTCGTACCCAAATCCTATTATGTATTTGTTTCGCCCTGTGTTTGAAACTAGGTTTCTAACTATCTCCCTGGATACACCAGTGTGCTTACAGTGCTTACTTCCAAGGAAATATTGGAGAAGTAAAAAAAATAATAATAGTAAATGAAACTAATACATGTGTGGTTTCCACGTGTGGACAGATTTAATACAAATTGAAGTGTTTTGTTTATTCTCCCTTTCTTAAAAATTTCAGGATAATTTTAATTGTAAAATTCAACAAAAAACACATAATCAAATGCATTAACATTAAGGCATGTATGGCAGTCCACAAAATACTTAAACTTAATTTACAAATAGTGCAAACATAGGAAAACCTGCCATAGACTGCTGAGGACAGAGATTCTCATTTCCTCCCAGCTGCTGATTCTGAAACCCTTCTTACTCCTCCCCTGCATCCCTGTTCCTGACCTTCCACTACCCCAGATCCTTCATAGCTACTTCTTCCATTCTACCCCCAGTACTACTTCAGCCCAGTCTGTGGCAAGAGATGGGTAAGGGACAAGCAAATAGGGAAGCCATTCTCTGGCAACTTTTTGTGTCCCCCTCCCTATTCCGCTAGTGAGCTTGCCTCTGGTTCAGGCTCTCCAGGACTAATCTAAGATTTCCTGTCTCACCCATGGTCATCATTCTATCCTCTCTGGCACAACTTTCACACTAACTCCAACAGTGAAATACTTAGGATGGCCTCTCTGGTGAAAAATGTTTGAGGAAGATTTTGAATTTGAATTTGGCTTTGAAATATAGATGACCATACTTCAATCCATTAGGAACAGTACCTGAAAGGTCAACGTTGTCACTAACATGGTCTTATATTTCCTTACAGAGTGAAAATAGGTAAAAGAAAATAAATAAGAGGCAGCGAAGGAAGTCTTATTTGCCAAACCAAACCGAAGGATAAACAACAACCAAAAAACGGGGGTTGTGATTATTAAGATTAAAAGAGTTGTAGATTGGTTATAATAATCACTTCAGATAAAATAAGAAATGATTGGAGTCCCTGGATGACTCAGGTGGTTAAGCATCCAACGCTTGGTTTCAGGCTCAGGTCATAATCTAACGGTTTCATGGGTTCGAGCCCTATGTCTGGCTCTGTGCTGGCAGCATGGAACCTGCTTGGGATTCTCAATCTTTCCCTTTCTCTGCCCCACCCCCTCTCATGCTGTTTCTGTCTCTCTCAAAATAAATAAATAAACTTGAAAAAAAAAAGGAACGGTTAAGTTCATTTGAAGATTATTTCCTCCCTCCCTACTTTCCTTGCCTTAACAAATATTTATACAAATCTATTATATACCAGGCACTGTACTCTATTTTAGGTTTACAATGTTAAAAAAAAAAAAGTTAAAAAAGAAAGAGTTATGCTATATTGGTCAAGACAAAATTTCAACACAATAATGATTTATTTTTTGCTTGTGTCAAAGTCTGACTAGGTGTTTGAAAATGTTTTTAATATGCATTTATTTTTGAGAGAGAGAGACAGAGTGCGAGTGGGGGAGGGGCAGAGAGAGAGAGGAAACAGAATCTGATGTAGGCTCCAGGCTCCAAGCTATTGGCACAGAGCCCAACATGAGTCTCAAAGCCACAAACTGCAAGATGCAGCTGAAGTCAGATGCTTAACTGACTGAGCTACCCAGGCACCCCTGACTAGGTATTTTAAAAATGTGTTAATTCAGAGCTCCTGGTTTCCTTGGAATCCACCCTTGGCTAGCCCTCCACATTTAGTAGGCTCATAGACAAAGAGAACAAGGGAGAAAAGGATGGCACAGGATGCTCTGTGCCCAGGCCTGGAAGTAGCCTACTTTTCCACTAGTGTGGAGCCTGGACCATGGGGCTTGATACCATGAACCTGGGATCATGACCTGAGCTGAAATCAAGAGTTGGAAACTCAACCGACTGAATATTCAGGCACCTCAAATAACTAATTTTAAGATGTGAATGTAGTAGTTATTTCTGTTGATTCTCACTTATGACATCTTATTTTCATGTATATTTAATAATATTTTATTGTGAGCTGATTTTCCTTGGAACTTTATCTGCGAGATTTCTTTGATTTCTTTGTTTTTTTAATTTTTTCAAAAATGTTTATTTTTTAGAGAGAGACAGAATGTGAGTGGGAGAGGGGCAGAGAGAGAGGGAGACACAGAATCTGAAGCAGGCTCTAAGGTCTGAGCTGTCAGCACAGAGCCCAACATGGGGCTCAAACTCATGAACCATGAGATCATGACCTAAGCTGAAGTTGGACGCTTAACCGATTGAGCCACCCAGGTGTCCCCCCAAAGCTCGCTTTCTACTTTCTTGTTGTTTGTGACCTCTGAAGATTCCTTAATTCCTCTGCCAGCATTAATCAGCGATCCCTTCTGAAAACTATTTTGTACCGTAGTGTTAGGTGTGTCCTACTAGGAAAGATTTATCTGAACATTAGACAGCTATATTTCCAGGAATAAGAGTTGAGATTGGATATCTTATCAGGGACCAGATCTTCAAGTCTTTACATACTGTATATTGTATGCCTGCTTATGTGAACTGATGGGTTATATAATATATTCTAGATAATCATGAGTGGAAAATCCATGAAAAAATCCCTGCAAAAGAACAATAAATAATAAATATTAAAATGCAAGTACGAGTAGACAAAAAGAAAATATGAAACTCACTTTTCTCTTGCCCTTCTTTGGCAACTATGTTTGGAGGTAAAAAGCAATTGATAATCTAATTGGATACAAGAAGAGAAGCTAGTCTAATAAAAATAGTCAATCAAGAAGGCCCTTTGACACATGAATTTAAACCATGATAACTTGCAATAAGCTCCGTGCTAAGATATAATTATATTTTAAGATATTAGATATTTATAGTAATACAATGATATAATTTGACATGGAAGAAATGCATATTTTCATGCTTAATTGATTTGTTCCTGTTTAGGCATAGCTAGTTGTAAAAAAAAAAAACCTTGGAAACCAGAGCTGTAATCAACTGCCTTTTTGTAGACAATAAAGAGCTACTGAAGTTTTGAGCCAAAGGGTAACATGATTATATTGCTATTTAGGAAAATTAACCTAATTGTAAAATCCAGGATGAATCTGTATGAGTAAGGTTGGAAGCAGAAAGACTGGTTTCTAATTATGTAACTCGGTGTTCAGGACGGCTTCCTCTTTCTGTGTCCCCAAATACAGCTTGCTGACAATTTCTATCAAACCTGAAGAGTCTGATTGGCAGTTAAATTGTAATTATCATCTGTTATTGTATGCCAGTGAGGTGACTTCCTTAACTGCGCTTTTAAATCATGGCCCAAAATAATATATATAAAAATAAATTTACTGTGCTTCATAACTGTGACAAAAAGTGGTTGATCGACTATTCAAACATAACTTTAAAAAATTATTATCAGTGGACCTGAAGCATAGCACAGTCTAATTAATTGAATATTAATTTCACTTTCAGATTATAATTGCTATAGCCAATGTACTATGGTCCAGACTAAAAGAACAAAAGCAGAACATTTAGTAAATTTTGTTTGTTTCTATATGTATGTTTCATATTCATTTGCAAAATTTCCCACTCCTATTCCTGTCTTTTGAAGAGATTAAAGTCAGGAGATTAGGACAACTATATTATGTTTGTCTTCACAGCACAGCAGTGAGGTAAATAAATATGTGTTCAACGAGTCCATGTTAGACCTTCTTCCACATTACAATGCTCTCTCTTCAGAGCAGCCCACGAGAGATGCGAGTTTAGGTTGCTTTTATCACCACAGTGTTCAGAGACTGAGCGTGTTGCTAAGGAGTCACTGCCTTTTCTCTTGGAGAAAAGCTATAGTTGACAGAAGAGTTAGATTTGTAGCGATAAGAGAAAATAAAGATACAAAAGGAAATGCCTCTAGAATTGATTTTCTTAAAAAGAGATAAAAGATAAAGGAACCAGCGAAAGGAGCCTTGACTAACCTTTTTCAATGTGGTAACAACAGAGGTGGTCACATTCTTGGTTAGTCGTCAAGTATTTGGAAGGCTAAAAATGAACAAAAGCAAACACAACCAAGGAAATCAAAAGGATAATTTATTTTCCAGTATGCGTGTGTGCTCACACACACACACACACACACACATACACACACACACATCAATGATTCTCAGTCAATTAAATACACCCAACATGTAGATCCAACACATAAAGGTTAAGTGTTTGTTCTATAAGAGTAAACCTATAAAGTAAAACTTTCTGGAATACACAGAATATTAATGATAACAACAGAAGGAAACTTCCAAGTGTCTAATAATGGCCCTTACTTTGGAAACCCAATTGAGTATTAGATTTTAATGTATTAGCTAAGTATATTAATGCAAAATACATGATTTTTCTCCCAATTTCACCCATTAAGCATTCTGCCCTCTGTATGCTCTGTGGGTGGGTTTTCTTTATAGGGAACCAGAAATGAATGTTTTAACCCTTATTTCCATCTAACATGTGGGCAGAAGCCATATCTTATTTATATTTTTATCTTTAGGGTCTAGCACAGTGTCTGACCCAATGATTTTCCTTTAATGAATTGTAACTTTTTACATACAATATTTTCATCAGCCAAAATAATTATTCAACAGATATATTTTACTAATCAGTTCTTTATAAAAAAATTAAATATCTTTGTCAAGACTCTTTCTTATTAAAGAAATCCTTTAAGGTCGCCATGCAGACCTGTGGAGAATTAAGTACCTAGCTAAATTCTGACAGTTCATATGTGTAAAAGGAGGAGATATGGTGTGCTTATTCAGCCAAAATAATAGTCATCTTCTGAAAAAAGAAAAAAAAAAGAAAAACCCACAGGAAAAAAGGAAAATAACAAAAGTCAACATTAACATACAGTGATGATGGAAAGACACTTTATTATCTCTCTTGTCACTTATTCTTATTTTTCCTATAAGGAGATGTAGTATCTGGAGTTAATCTGCATGCCTGAATTCTAGATCAGCCATTTTCTAATTGATGACTCCAGATAAGCCAATTACTCTTCCTATGTTTTCATTCTCTCATATGTAAATTAGAGACTATAATAATAGTACCAACTTCCTGAGATCATTGGGAAGATTAAATGAGGAAATACATTTGAAATATTAAGAAGATTGTCTGACAGACAGTAGACAGTCAATAACTGTTGGTACTGTTATTATTCTTGAAATGGTGGGGTTTAGATAAACTCCTTAGTGTGTTATTCATTAAGATCAAATGCCAAAGGAAAATCCTGAACAAATTAGCACTTTAGCATTAATGCAAATTACTTTTTCAAGGACACTGAGAATATAACCTCAGAGTAATGCATCAAATTAACTTTTCTCAGAAAGAACAGACTGCCCCACCATGCTCTGGACACAACTGCATAGTAGAGACTATGAGTCTTTCCTTCCTTTAACTCTTCACATATGCCTTGCCTCCTCTTTAAACTATAAACACCTGGGAGACAAGAATGGGCTCTGATTTGATCCATCTCTGAATTCCAGAGCCCATCTTCATACCTGGCACTTTAAATGCTCACTAGATGTTTATTGAATGGATGATTACTCATCATCACTTTTTATTCTCTCTCTCTTTGGACTATTCTGAGCACCAGAGGCACAGAACTAAATATCAACTGGATGTTTGCACCTGGATGTCCCATGATCACCTCAAGGGTAACCTCCTAGTATGCTCCTCATTTTGCTTTTTTGACGTGGTGTCATGTAACAGACAAGTGTGGCATGTGCTTTCATAATATCAGTTTCATTACTGTCTCTGGAATTTCCTTTCTTCTCTCTTTTAAAACATTTTTAAAAAAATGTCTTATTTGTTTTTGAGAGACAGCATGAGCAGTGGAGGGTCAGAGAGAGGGGGAGACACAGAATCTGAAGCAGGCTCCAGGCTCTGAGCTAGCTGTCAGCACAGAGCCCGACGCGGAGCTCGAACCCACCAACTGCCAGATCATGACCTAAGCGGAAGTCGGAGGCTTAACCGACTGAGCCACCCAGGTGCCCCTCCTTTCTTCTCTTCATTACACATTTCCTCTTGTCCCTTTGCACCCTGCCTGTAGTCTTCACAGCCCTCTCTCTCTACTCCTGAGTCTAGACATTCTCCTGTTAGAGCACTCTTTCTAAAATGCTAATCTAATCACACTTCTTTGTAAAAAATCTTCCAATGTCATCCCAAAAGATTTGCCTAAAATTTTAATTCTTTAGTATGACATAGCAGGCACTTACTCTGTTCTTCTATCTACCCAGTCTCTTCTGTCCGACACTCCAGCTCACCCAGGTGTCTGAATGAGCTGCAATCTCTGAATAGGTTCTACACTCACAGATCTGGGATTTAAAATATGCTGCTCCTGCTTGGAGCGTTCCTCCCTTCGGTTTACCTGGTCAACGCTAAAGTTGTGTGTCATCTCCTTTGAGAAACGTTTTCTACTCTCTCCATTTGAAATACATTTTCTTTTTGTATACCCTTCTAGGGGTTTCCAGTTTTAAGTTATGTTTATTCCCTGCATCCACTGTTAGACTATGAATTCCTGAGGGCAGCGTAGCAAGAGCACTAAATGGGGAGTCAGAAGAGAGAGACTCTATTCTCAGCCTTGCTGCCAGGTGTCAGGCTCATCATACATATTGGACTTCAGGGTTTTTTTCTCTTTTGTTTATTTGTTTTCTCTTTTGCTCACCGAGATTATTTTTACACAGAAGCTTAATAATTCCATAGGGACTACTTTAAAAATATATCTGTCATATATCTTATTCTATTGCTTTTCTGTAAAAGCTAGTTTCCATATGACAAAGTCACTTTAGCAATTCTTACTAACTGCTAGTCATAACTGACAAAAAGACCAAGACCCAGCAACTTGGATCAAAGCAATAGAATCAGGAACATTTTTCTGCCTCCTGGCATATACTTTTCACTAACTAAAATAAGTATCATAAAAGCCTAAAACAAAGCCAGTCAAAAGTATTTAATATATGAGCATAGGGTGCAAAGAGGTAAAGTCAAGTGACAAAATTTCTCAGGATGTGCTTGTATTATAGTTTAGAGATTAAGACCAACACATTTAAAGACAGACTGCCTGGGTTTAAATCTTAACCCTTTTAATTCTTTGCTGTGTGAATGTGGGCGGGTTCTAGCCTCACTTTCTTAGATACCAAATAGAGATAATAATAATAATACCCCCTAATGGTGTTGTGAGGATTAAATAAATGAACTCATATTAAATGCTTATAAAATGCCAAAATTTTTAGTAATGTATATCCAGACTTATTGCAGAACAGCTTCTCTTCTATCATGAAAAGATCTTGGAAAACAGTGTCCAGAGTCTATGACCAATATAAACTTGGGTCAGTTTTACATTAAAAACACACAGCCTTTTGGCTTAAGGATCCTACTTGAGGTATTTGGTGATAATCTCCTGTGTTATAAGACCATCAAAATTGTAATGAGCATTGATCTCAATGGACTAGAGTTGAACATCGTTTGAGCTATGTACATCCCTTGGCCTGAAAATGGACAATGAACCAACAACCAGTTTTCCATACAAATATGTTCTGCAGGATTTGGACATGACATAACTCAGTCTGACATATTTTGATTAAAAGCAGTCATATGGTATCCCTGGAGGAATGATTGTTTGGCAAACAGAAATACAAGTATTGAACACATATGCTAGAAGAGCAACAGGCATTTTCTTGGAACTAGGGATCTAAGTTTTAATTCAGAACTGTACTCAATTTGGACAGTGTGTTTGTCTGTCTGTTTGTTTGTTTAAATGAATCAGTAAGGACATGAGCTATATTTTGTGTATCCAGTATAAATGTTATCCTTCAAAACCAAGCCAAATAAACTCAGAAAGATTTTGGCAGGAACTTAAGAACCACTGGTATGGTAGTCACTCAAGACTTTAAACTAAATAACATATAATGAAAGGTCAAGCTCAATCTGAAGAATATTTTCATGTTTGGTTTTATTCAGGACAAACTGGTTTTTTAAAAATATTTTTTATTGGGGCAGAGTTAAGATGGAGTAGTAGGGGAACCCTGGGGCTTGCCTTGTCCCTTAGACACAGCTAGAATAACATCAAATCATTTTTAAAAAAATATTTATTTGTTGAGAGAGAGAGAATAAACAGAAGAGGAGTCAGAGGGAGAGAGAAAGAATGCCATGCAGGCTCTGTACTGTCAGTGCAGAGCCTGACTTGGGCCTCGATGTCATAAACCCATGAGATCATGACCTGAACCAAAATCAAGAGTCAGATGCTTAACCAACTGAGCTACTCAGGCATCCCAACACCTAGGAAGTGGATCCCAGGAAATGGATCTGAGAATTAAGAAAACAATCTGCAAATTAGAGACAGAATATGTGGCAGGAACAAGGTGCAGAGATGTGAACTGGGAGAGAGAAAAGCATCAGTGTTGTGGAGGGGTGGGACTTATCAAAAAGAAAAGAGAAAAGACCCAAGTAAATAAAATCATGAATGAAAGAGAAGAGATTACAAATAACAGCACAGAAATACAAACAATTATAAGAGAATTTTATGAGCAATTATATGAGCAATAAATGGCACAATCTGGAAAGAATGGACAAATTCCTAGAAATATATAAACTACCAAAACTGAAATAGGAAGAAATAGAAAATTTTAACAGATCAATAACCAGCAAAGATATTGAATCAGTAATCAAAAATCTCCCAACAAGCAAATATTCAGTGCCAGATGGTTTTCCAGGGAAATTCTACCAGACATTTAAAGAAGAGATAATACCTATTCTTCTAAAACTGTTCAAAAAAATAGAAATGGAAGGAAAACTTCCAAACTCATTCCATGAAGCCAACATTACCTTGATTCCAAAACCAGACAAAGACCCCACTAAACAGGAGAATTACAATATCCCTGATGAACATGGATGCAAAAATTGTCAACAGGATACTAGCAAACTGGGTCCAACATTACATAAAAAGAATTATTCACCATGATCAAGTGAGATTTATTCCTGGGTGCAGAGGTGGTTCCAAATCTGCAAATCAATCAGTGTGATACACTTCACTAATAAAAGAAAGAATAAGAATCATATACTCTTCTCAAAAGATGCAGAAAAAACATTTGACAAAACACAGCATCCTTTCTTGATAAAAACCCAAAAGAAAGTAGGGATAGAAAGAACATACCTCCACATCATAAAGGCCATATATGAAAGACCCACGAGTAATAGTATTCTCAATGTGGAAAAACTGAGAACTTTTCTCCTAAGGTCAGGAAGATGATGTGGATGTCCACTCTTACCATTGTTGTTCAACATGGTACTGGAAATCTTAGCCTCAGCAATCAGACAACAACAACAAGAACAACAACAAAAATAAAAGCCATCAAAATTGACAAGGAAGAGGTCAAATTTTCACTCTTCACAGGCAACATGATACTCTATGTAGGAAATCCAAAGGACGCCACCAAAAAATTCCTAGAATTGATACATGAAATCATCAGAATTGCAGGATATAAAATCAATGTATAGAAAATAATTGCACTTCTATACACCAATAATGAAGCAGCAGAAAGAAAAATCAAGGAATCAATCCCATTACATTGCACCAAAAACCTAAGATACCCAGGAATAAACCTAACCAAAGAAGTAAAAGATCTGCACTCTGAAAATTGTAGAACATTTATAAAATAAATTGAAGGAAACAAAGAAATGGTAAAGCATTCTGTGCTCATGGATTGTAAGAACAAATATTGTTAAAATGTCTATACTACCCAAAGCAATCTACACATTCAATGCAATCCCTATCAAAAAACCATGTGCATTTTTCACTAAGCTATAACAAATCTAAAATTTTTATGGAACTAGAAAATACCCCAAATAGACAAAGTAATGTTTAAAAAGAAAAGCAAAGTGGGAGGCATGACAATTCCAGATTTCAAGCTGTATTACAAAGCCGCAATCATCAAGACAATACGGTACTGGCACAAAAACACACACGTAGATCTATAGAGGATCCAGAAATGGACTCACAGTTATATGGTCAGCTAATCTCAACAAAACAGGAAAGAATATTCAATGGCAAAAGACAATCTTACCAACAAATGGTGTTGGAAAACCTAGACAGTGACAGGCAAAAATGAAACTGGGCCACTTTCTTACATCACACACAAAAATAAATTCAAAATGGATGAAAGACTTATATGTGAGATAGGAAACCATCAAAATCCTATAGGGAAACACAGGCAGCAACCTCTGAAATTGATTGCAGCAGCTTCTTACACATCTATGGGGACAGGGGAAACGAAAGCAACAAATGAACTACTGGGACTTCATCAAGATGAAAAGTTTCTGCACAGTGAAGGAAACAATCAACAAAACTAAAAGGCAGCCTATGGAATGGGAGAAGATATTTGCAAATGACATATTGGATAAAAGGTTAGTTATTTCCAGGAATGCAAACTGGAACAGCCACTCTGGAGAACAGTATGGTGGTTCTTCAAAGAGTTAAAAATAGAACTATCTTATGATCTGATAACTGCACTACTAGGTATTTTTATCCAAAGGATACAAAAATACAGATTCAAAGGGACACATGCATCCCAATATTTTAGGATCATTATCAACAATAGCCAAATTATGGAAAGAGCCCAAATGTCCCAACAACTGATGAATGGATAAAGAAGAAGTGCTACACACACACACACACACACACACACACACACACACACACACACACACACTGGAATATTACTATGTGATCAAAAAGAATGAAAGCTTACCATTTGCAAAGACATGGATGGAGCTAGAGAGTATTATGCTGAGTGAAATAGGGCAGTCAGAGAAAGACAAATACCATATGATTTCACTCATATGTGAAATTTAAGAAACAAAACAGATGAAAATAGGGGAAGGGGAGGAAAAATAAGATAAAAACAGAGAGGGAGGCAAACCATAAGAGACTTTTAACTATAGGGAATAAACTGAGGGTTCTTAGAGGGTAAGTGGGCTGGGGATGGGCTAAATGGGTGGTGGGTATTAAGGAAGCACTTGTGATGGGCATTGCATGTTGTATGTAAGTGATGAATCACTAAATTCTACTCCTGAAACCAATAAAAATAAATAAAATAATATTTTTATTGTGATAAAATATATGTAACTTAAAATATACCATTTTAGCCATTTTTAAGTAGACAGTTCCATGGTATAAGTACATTTACATTGTGCAACCATCGTCACCATTTCCAGAAGTTTCTCATCATTCCAACAAAAAAGTAGTTTTAGAATATATACAGGTTTGGCTTTTTAAAGCATTGGTTCCCTAAAAATATTTTTTAAAGAAACTTTTGGTTACTTCACAGTTCCTTAAAAGTGTGTACTTGAGTTTATCCAGTGAGTTCAATTTGCTGAAATGCATCCTTTGCTATTTCTGTATTTTAATTCTCTGCTTGGGAGCACTAGATAATAACCCTACTGGGCAAAAAATTATCGTGGATTTTATTTCCATCCCAGGTAAAATAGTGTGAAAATTCAATAGTAGTGACAGCATTCACACACATGAATGATCAGTATTCCACTTAGGAAATAATTTTTGCATCTACTATCATGATGGTTCTATTTTTTTAAGGTACATCTAAGTCAGTGAATAAAAGAAAACACCAATAGTTTGATGCCAAGAATTCAGTCTCCATCTTTCTAACCAAGCTGGAAAACTGTACCTTTCATTTCAAAATGACAGCTGGCCTCCAAATATTATGTATATAATGGAATTAATAGAGCTAATAATTTATGATTTGTGTTTAGAGGAATGCTTTGTGCTTTGAATTTAGCTGGAGACAGGTATTATAATATCACTGATTGGGCAGTAGAGTTGATTCTAGGGGCTGGTTAAAAGACTGAGAATCTTTGGATGGCACGAATGATAACACCTATGGAGGCTCAAGAACGGTAGGAGAATGACATTCCAGGTCATTGCTACTTTCCAGGGACTCACCTGTGTAACCCTTGAGGGAAAGGATCTTTGTTAATCATGTTCACCCTTACATCACTGATTTCTGGAATAGTGCCAGGCATAGAGAAGGCACTCAAGAAATATTTCTAGAATGAAAGTATAACCCCTATCCATCTACACACACACACACACACACATCTTTGTTTCTACCAGTATCGAGGTACAAATAAGATCATGTTATCATTAATTACTCAAATTCAACAGGGTCTAGGTCTTACCTGTCTGACTGATGGTTATTAGACTTCCTTTCTCCAAATCTCCTGCAGTTTTTTGTAGACATCTCTCAAATGCGTCTCAGTTGTAAGAAAAAGTCTGCTCCTGTTCTGCTGACCTCGCTTTCTTGTGCTGCTGCCTCTGGCCCATACCAGCTTGAGGGAGTGTCTCCTCCTTCTCATTGCTGTGGCTAAAGCAGTGGGAGAGCTTGAGCACGATGCTGCCCTGAACAAGAGTTCATGTCCTGATGGTCCTATGATTGAAAACTCTTGAGTCTAGCAAATTGCGTAGTGTGTATTTCAGTTTTCTGGGAACTAGAGCCATGCTGCATCCCACAGAGAAAGAGAGAGAATCCTTCCTTCATCCCAATTCAGTATGACACTTCGACATCAGGAAACCAGACAGGAATCCAGAGTACACTCATAAAGCCTTTTATGAAAAGAGCCCCTGTTCGCTGCATCCCACAGTCTCATAGATCTGGATCTGGGCAAAGCGAAGAGAATAAGGAACCAGGTTGTATTCTCCATCCTTCCAGGTCTCTACTGTCATTCACTGATGGACTGATACAAAAACATTCTCTTCCCATGCTTCTGAAATCATTCAGACCAATATCTCAGATGAAGGCCAGGCTCAGTGACCCAACAGCCTACATTCAGACTCTGAGTCCTAGCCTGGGTTCAGCTGAGATGTCCCAGCACATTTGTAGAGCCATTTGTTTTCATTAAATGAATTAGGGTGGTAAGGGCAGTGCGTAGGGCCCACAGCACTTCTAGTTCAAAGAAAATGCTTTATAGATTATCTTAATATATCCACCTTTATATCAGTGCAAGAATTAAATATAGTCGTTAAATTTTTTATATATACAGATCCAGATCTATGAGGCTGTGGGATGCAGCGAACAGGGGCTCCTTCTGTCCCCAGCGGCCAATCACCTTTATCTCTGCTATCCTTTATCTTTTCACCGCTAATACAATAATAGACAAGATTGGAGAAGTAACTAGCAAATTTGAGACTAGGGCAGAGCATATGATTTTCAAATCCAAAAAAAATAATTCAAAGACTCTAATCTAAATCTAATCCAAATGTGTCCTACTTCTACAAGAAGTTCTCAATTACTGCTATTCTTTTTCCTTGCCACTTCACACATAAGTATTTTTCTTAAGTTTATTATATTTGAAGAGAAAGTGTGAGTGGCAGAGGGAGAGAAGATTTCAAGCAGGCTCTGCACTATCAGCACGGAGCGTGATGTGGGGGTCCAATTCATGAACTGTGAGATCATGACCTGAGACAAAGTCAGTTGTTTAACTGACTGAGTCACCCAGGCATCCCGTGCACACATGAGTATTACATTTGAGCAAGATCAGTTTCCCTCCTGCTGTTTTGCTTAGATTCTTTTCCTCTTTATTTTTATTTTCCCCCATCTTAATATTCCCAACAAGAGTGTTCACTAGCAATTGGTGACTTACGTACTAATAAATTTTCCTTCCTTCCTTATTTCCTTCCTTCCTTCCCTTCCCTTTCTTTCTTCTTGCTTGCTTGCTTGCTTGCTTTTATATGCAAAAAATAAATTGATTTCTTTCCATTTCCTAGTGTTGTCTTATGCATCCCCCCAAAATATATACTCCACTTTGGAGATCATGGCTATCAAGGACTACTCCGTGCATGTTATTAAGCTAATGTTTCCCAGCTACAACCCTCCCTTATCAACTGAGCTGGAACTGGGCTGGGATTCTGTGAAGGATCTTTCCTGTTGGCCAGCTAGCGGCCTATCTAGGCTCTGCAGAGAGAGGGCGCTAGAGAGAGACCTCACGTGGGAGGAGCCAGGAGGAGCTTACTCTTTGCTGTTTATTTCTGTTTGCTGCTGTATTTCTGAGCATCAGACCAGCAACACTTCATCCTGGAGGTGATAGCTTCTCCCAGTATAGCCCTGGATTCTAGTTCTTGGTTTTTCCAACCCTCACAGGGTCAGCCTCACTGTGCCCTCCCAGGGATACTAACACCAGCTGACCGGTGTCCTTCTGCAGAGGTCTGCATTTTAGCGGACTCAGGGGTCTGAGTTTCCGCAGTAGGCATTAGCTTCAAGCTTGTAAGTTTAAATAACTTTTAGCCCCTTTCCCTTTGTTCTTCCAGGCCAGAGATGGTAACTGCTTCTTCTATGCTAAACCCATGGCATCTTAAGGTAATTTTTTTTTGCCTTTTCAGTACATCAAAACCTAGCTAGTTTTTTTCTATTTTTTTAAAGTTTATTTATTTATTTTGAGAGAAAGCACGAGCAGCAGAGGGGCAGAGAGAGAGACAATCCCAAGCAGAGAATGAGAGCGCACAGGCCCACACAGGGCTCAAACTCACAAACCATGACCTGAGCCAAAATCAAGAGTTGGATGCTTAACTGACTGAGCCACCCAGGTGCCCAAGGTGCCACCATATTTCTTTTTCTTAAGTTCTCTTTGTTAAAATAACCTGTGTGTGGTCTCCCGATTGGACACAGACTGACCCAGTCTCCCTCATGTCCATGATTTCAATGCCCTTATATCATGTTTATGTTGCTATAGACCTTGGTTACCCTGGATTCATGTTGACCTCAAAATACCACATTTAGCCTTACAGTCAATATTAATCTCAAAATGATTGTGATGGTTAATCTTATGTGTCAACTTGACTGGGCCACGGAGTGCCTGGATATTTGGTCAAACATTACTCTAGGCATTTCTGTGAGGGTGGTTTTGGATGCAATTAACATTTAAATCCATGGACTTTGAGGAGAGCAGATTGCCCTAATGACCACATTAGTGGCTGTGTTCATCCAATCAGAGGAAGGTTTGAATAGACCAAAAAGACCAACTTCCTTAAGCAAGAGAGGACTCTCCAGAAGATGGCCTTTGGACTTCATCCGCAGCACTGGTTTTTTTCCGGTTCGACAGCAGATGGCCTTTGAACGGGAACTGGAATGCTAGCTCTCTTGACTCTCTAGACTGCCCTGAAGACTCTGTACTTTGCACTCTCAGGAACTGCACGAGCCAATTCCTTCTAATAAATCTTGATACGTACATCTTACTGGTTCTGTTTCTCTGGAGAACTCTAACAAATGCAATGGCTCTTACGTATTTCTTGAAAAAATATTGATTGTTCTGACTTTGCCTCTTATATACTCTGCTACATTGGCTGGTTTGCTGGAAACTGTCACTTCTCTGGCCAACCTTGGCATCTATTTCTGGGCGAAGTAGTCCCAGGATACCTATTTTGTTGAAAAAGAGCAGTACATTTTCTATGTGCTATTTTATTTTTCACATCAACGTTTCTTTTCTGATTGTTATTGGTTGACAGGATCAGAGATCCTGATTTAGAGAAGGACCTCACAGCCCTATATTAGTCAGGTATTGCTGCCAAAATGCCACATATCAAATTCTTAGTGGTTTACAGCAAACATTTTAGACATTCACAAGTCTACAGGGTAGCTGGGGTAGTTATGCTTCAGGCTTCCTGTGTTTTCATTCTGGGACCAGGGGCTACCCAGGGTGTGTTCTTTTCTGTGGCAGAGCACAGGAGTACAAAAGGGAAATCCAAATGTGCAAGCACATTTAAAGCTCCTGGTGGGGTCACATTATATTGGACACAGGATATCACATGGCCAAGTCATAAGTCGAATGGTAGAAAAGAACACACTGTCTACTGCGAACCGACAATAAGGATAGGAAAGAATAATTCTCTAGTGTGTCTATAACATATGAAAGAGAGTCTTGAAAATCAATAAGAAGAAAAGTGAGAACCCCAATAGAAGAAAAAGTGCAGGAAATTTACAAAAGAACAAATATGAAAAACATAGGATGCTCACCTATGTTCAACCTTATCTGGAAACAAAGACATGCTAATTTAAAACTCTGTGACAGGGGCGCATGGGTGGGTCAGTGGGTTGAGCGCCTGCCTGGCTTTTGATTTTAGCTCAGGTCATGATCCCAGATTTGTGGGATGGAGCCCTGCATAGGGCTCTGTACTCACATGGAGCCTGCTTTAGAATTTCTCCCCAGCTCGTGCGTGCACGTTCTCTCTCTCTCTCTCTCTCTGTCTCTCTCTCTCTCTCCAAACAAACAAACACACACACAAACAAACAAACAAAAGCACTGTGACATATTTTGTACTCACAAGATTGGAGAAGAATAAAATAATAGCATTAGTTCAAATTAGCTACAGAATAAATTTGTGCAAACTTTCTGTATGTCAGTCTGGCATTGGGTATTATCATTTAAAATTTACATAACCAATTACTCAGCAATTGTTTTCAGGAATTTATACTCCACAAAAAAATAAAGATTGTGCCAAGATCTACGTACAAAATATTTACTATGAGTAAAAAAGAAAAACGACAAATGAAGTGAAGAAAGCTCTCTGTTCTCTTGCTTCTATCTGAACATTTACTACATACGTGGCAGAGCTAAATTAATCACTTCATCTGTGGCATGTAATCACAAATTCCACACAGTGACATAGCAGATTAAGCACTTTACTGATAAAGTAACAAATCTACCACCAACAACGTAATGAATTTCTTTTTCTCACTAAAAAATGTACTTTTACTGTGAAACGTTAAAAAATATCTCTACAGGAAGGAGAAAAACGAGATAGAAAAAGAACGATAAAGTAGAAAAAATTTGAAAAGAATGGTTATCAGGCAATTCATCGGAACATGCTTTCTGGGTTTCATTGTTGGCCTTTTAAAATGTTGAATTTTATAGCATCTTACATATAGATTGTATACCTTAGCACCTAACACACTTCATCAGGTATCTGTTGAGCACATACTATGAAGCTGGAATGGAAGGAAAAGATGTGCGGCATAATTGATGTAGAGGATTTCTAATCAGTTTCTAGACAAGAGTGGCCTGGGGTGGTCAGCCCGGGTCTTTCCAATCAGGAAAGCACCATGGTGGCGTAGGGGGAACAGCTTCTCAGTTGCTGCTATCAAGACTAGAACACATTCAGGGACTTCACCTCCCTCCTTAACATCACTGGGTGACACTGCCCCTCCTCTATTTGTATGTTATCTTCACAAAGGATTTTGATATGAAGACTCCCCCCCCCCTTACTAGTATTCTTGCTATATGCTTCATTTTATTTAACCAGCTAAAACCTGCTGGGTGTGGGAGGTGGACAAAATACGAAGCGTAAGATCTTTCCCTTCTAGATCTTTCCACAAATCTATGTTCCCACCTTTCCTACCCAATTCTCCACCCACTCCCCCCACCTCAGCTCAACTCTCTTGAGGGATGGCTCTGCACAACTTTTCATATGGAGAAAACAGGAACCTCTCAAATCAATATCTGAACATGCAAATTGCTATTTGGACTACTTGACGAAGAATAATAAAAGTTGGTAAAAATTTTTTAAAATATCTTAAGTTAACATGTAAATGGGTAGACATCCCATTGGGTACTTTGTTCCCAATTATTAGCCAGAGCACAGTTTTGATCTGTGACAATGAGTCCAAAACACTTTAGGCACAGAGACAAATAGTCTCAGAGGAAATGACAGAAAAAAGCAACACGTGATAAGATTGACTCACATTGTTCAGTTTGATTTGTATTTCTAAATTTAGTTTTGTGTATTTACAGCTTTAGGAAAAAATAATATTTGAAAGTATTTATACTAAGCCTTTAGATTTCAAGTTGATCCTTGAGATACCTTAGGGGTACCTGGGTGGCTCAGTATGTTAAGTGTCCGACTCTTAATTTTGACTGTCATGATCTCATTTGTGAGATTGAGCCCTGTGTCAGGCTCAACATTGACAGCTCAGAGGTTGCTTGGGATTCTCTCTCTCCCTCTCTCTCTGCCCCTTCCCCACCTCATGCATGCATGTTCACTCTCTCTGTCTCAAAATAAATAAGTAAGTCAACATTCATGTTGGTTAGCCTAGTTAAATAATGAAGTAATGAGAGTTTCTAATGCTGTAAGGAATGTTGGGCAACACTTTTTTCCTTATTCCGAAATTCCTTATCTTCTCTCTGTGCCCAGTGATTATAGTCCAAAATTTTGTGAAGCATTTTGGTGTCGTTGCAAAAGTATGGGCTTTTAATCAACAGAACTGAGTTTGAGTACCAGCTACAACCTAATAGCTGTATGACCTTGGGCAAACTTACTTAATCACTATAAGCCATAATTTTCTCATTTGTACAATAGATCTAATTATATCTGCATTACAGATTTGCCATGTGCATTCAACACTTCCACAACTCTCATTATTATGAAGTAAGCACACCAAATATTTGAATTGACTGCAATTTTCTCACTTTGTTTAAATTTTAATGGAAGTCGTTTTCTAAAACTACATATCTGTAAGAAAATTATTCAATGACTAGAATATTAAAGTTCATATCCCATATCCTACATGGTCTCTGTTTCCCCAAGCTTCTCCCCACCCCTTTTCTTTTTAAGACTGAGGGGTTGTAGGTGGGCAGGGGTTGGGGGTTGAGAAAAGGTAGGGCCACCAGGTCTCTGCTGACTTTTTACCAGTCCCCTTGTTTTCAGTCCTGAATCACAAGCCCATTTCTATGGGTCGTGGAGTCCTGGGGTCCCCTGGGTCCCTCACAGTTACTGAGATGGTGTCTCCTTAGTACGTGCACTCCTTCCCACTTTTAGGGAACCGTGACTCTGACTCCAAGGGCTTGATGAGGTGTCACCCCTCCATTTGCTTCCTGTCTGCCAAAATGTTTTTTCAAATGTTTTCTGTACTCTTTGCTGCTCCCCTTTCTTTTTGTTCTCGCTGACTATACCTTTTACATACTTTTACTGTCCCTTCGGTGTGGGGCTTGAGCTATTAACATGTGTTGTGAATATGTCATGCTTACCCAGCTGCTTTAGAAAGAACAAGTTGGGAAATATAAACTATAGGATTTAAACTAGATATGAATAATAAACAAACAGAAAGCAATTTTTAAAACTTCAAGTAAAGGACGTATAAGAATTGCAGTTTTTCGGGGGCACCTGAGTGGCTTAGTCAATTAAGCCTCCAACTTCAGCTCAGGTCATGATCTCAGGGTTCGTGAGTTTGAGCCCCATGTCAGGTTCTGTGCTGACAGCTCAGAGCCTGGAGTCTGCTTTGGATTCTGTGTCTCCCTCTCTCTCTGCCCTTCTACCACTCATGCTCTGCCTCTCTCTTTCTCTCTCTCTCAAAAAATAAATAAGCATTAAAAAAAAGAAAGAATTTCAATTTTCCTGGAGAAAAATCCACACATTTAATTTGAGCACTTTCATCATATTACTCTTAAGAGAATGCAGGAAGAAGTATGAACCTGTGTTTCTTTAAGTACATTTTTCAGGAACTTTGCTATCCTTACTCTTGGAATTAGTAAACAGGGCTTAATAAACAGAATCCAGAGAATAAGAACTAAAAACTAAACACTGGCTTCAAGTTCAAACGTCACTTTTTGGAACTCAAAGGGTGTTAAAAGAGGTCTTTGACTTTGATAAAAGATGCCTTTGATTTTTCGGAAAAGAGCGTAATGCTTTGCATTTGCTAAAACGGAAAAAATGAACCATGAGCAGTGACTTCATCTGGGCGGCTGACATGCGTCAGAAGACTGTTTGACTCAAGCTGTGTGACTGAAGAGGCTTTGCTGAAGTCCAAAGCATGCTTCTCTCTCATCAGCTGTTTGCAAACAGGAAAAAAGTAGAGATTTGAAATTGATGTAGGATTACCACCACATCCAAAGAAATAAAATAAAAGACAAAGGCTTGATTTGGAACATTTGCAAAAACATAGTATCATTTTACCACAAAGTTTAAGTCAATTTAACATAAGGTTTCACGTGCATTTCTATTTATTTGCAGAAAAGAAAGCCTGTCTTTCCAAATTAGGCCTAGCAAAATGTATGCAGTGAGTAAGCAAGCCTCCGGGAAGCTAAGATCTGCTCCGCAGTCTGGTTTATTTTGGAAATTTAATTAGGTCGCTCAATATTTCACGAAATGCTAAAAAAAACAAAAATATAAATTCATTAGAATATACACTTGCCAAACAAGAAATACAAGTAATACATCTGCCAAACATTAGGAAACCTGCTTTCAAGTGTTGCATCAAATTATAGAGAAATGTATCATTTTAACAAAAAAACCCCTAATAAATAAAGGGATAGATCTGCATGGAAAAAGGAATACTTGCGCCTGTCCGTCAAAGCATCTTTTATCTTAGATAGTGATGGAAGCCGGAAAATTGTCCTATTTGGTTTTTTCTTTTTAAGTGTTCTTACTAGACATCAAAAAGGACACATCAAAAGAACAGATCTTTATAGGAGGCATCTTACAGTGCTGGTAACCAGGGTTTGTTACATGTTGGTTGCATGAATCTTAATTGAGTGGTAACCTTGTGGTAATTACTCATTTATGTGTATATTTTTAATTTCTTGATTTAATAGTAACATTTAATTGAGGCAGGTTGCTCTCTTTGAAAGAACACAGCACTTTGAGAGGAAATCAAATGGATTTTGAGTAAGGAAAGGAAGAGTCAAATGGGCAAAACACCCTAGCGAGCAGTTGTACAAAGATGCTGTGATCATGGCACTGTTGTGTCTAATATTTGTTACATAAGCCCCAGGGACTGCGCTAATATTTAGGAAGCAATTCTTTGCAGAATCACATTTACACATCTTCTTTCAGTCGGTGCCCACAGATGACAAGTTAACCATTTCTATAAATGCCTCCAAACCCCAGACTTATACTGATAATTCTGGACCTTTCCCCCAGACTCTGCTGGTTCATCCTAATTGAGGCCTGTAGCTTCTCATGAGCTATTGAAACTTGCTATATCCAAAAATGTACATACTAAAAACAAATGTATGTACTAGAAAACACCATTTCCAGCCTTCATGGATTAGGTCCCAACATTTTGGAAACAGCTGGTATTTTCTCTCCATATGGCTAAGGTTCATGAAGAATCAAAGCACTCATATAGCAAAATTGCATATTGGAAGCCAAAAAGGTTTTTTTAGCACCACTTTATTATTTTCTGGTCTTTTTTGTTACTTTGTTATAGATGAACTCTGCTTTTCCTTTGCTTATAAAAACTTTAAAAACTATTCTTATATAAGTGTGTGGTCTAAGATTTGAAGCTTCATCTAATTTTTGTGGTCATCACTTAGAATTTTCCTTCCATTAGAGCACTTTTCCCCTGATAGGCACAGGGCAGCGGATGTTAGTTGTATCAGCAGAACCAAGATTTCCTGATTTCCTTTCTTCTAAGCAATTTCCTCTCTGCATTACAGGCCAGTGTGAAAGAATTCTGCCAGAAATCTTACATGTTTGATATAAAGCCATGCAAAATCAATTTCTAGAATTAAATGCTGAAGAAACCTGCTTGAGAGAAAGAATTTAGATCAGAAATTTACTTGATGTGTATAGTCAGGCTAAAGGAAGTTGAAGAATCCTAAGAAATGGTGTCAACAAATGATAGAAGCCTGATAGACTGAGATATATATGTATGTAAATATGTATAACTTTAGTGATATATTTATGAGACAACTGAATGCAGTGATTAATAGCAAAAACTCTGAAGGCATACTCGCTGGGTGAAATACTAGATTTCTGTTTGTTGGCTTTGGGACATTGGCAAATTAAAACACTGAGTACCAAGTACATGGTTGGCATAGAGATCAGTGTTTGTTATTATTAGTTGGGAAATTTTCTGACACATTCTTATTCTCCAAAATCTCCTTTTACTAGGAGGGCACTTGTGATGAGCACTGGGTACCATATGGAAGTGCTGAATCATTATATTGTACACCTGAAACTAATATTACACTGTATGTTAACTGGAATTTAAATTAAAAGTTAAAAAAGAAAAAATACTGCGATCTTCTTTTTCTTGATTTCGTGAGGAAAACACACCTCTCTAGATTAATACATTTTCAAAATATGTAAAAAATCCAAACATAGAAATTATTTTAAGAAATACATTTTGCTTGCCTGCTTCTTGATAAATTCTAGGAAAGTGCTTTAATCTTACCAAGAAATTCTCTCTAATTTACGCTGTCTGCATTACTTTAGTACCTGTAAATAGTAAGTTCCACCCTGTGACCTGGGATTATCAGAGAGGGTGACCTTCATCTGATCTGAGTATCTTTGTTGCTAATTTTGGGAATAAAGATGGTTTGTGCCCCTGTAACTTTCAGTCCATGAACTCTGTGTCCCTTTGGACTTAGGACTTAGTTTTCACGTAAGAAGAGAAAAGTGTTTAAGGGGTAAATTATGTTCTTGAATAATAGAGCAGAAAATGATTTCAGAAGTCACTAGGCCAATTCTTTTCTTTTCTTTAAATTAATTTATTTATTTTAAGAGAGAGAGAGAATCTCAAGGAGGCTCCACACTGTCAGTGCAGAGTCCAACGCAAGTCTCGAACTCATGAATCATGAGATCGTGACCTGAGCTGAAATCGAGTCAGACGCTAAACCAACTGAGCCACCCAGGTGCCCCTAATTCTTTTATCTTCTATGAACAGGAATTCTGAGATGAGACACAATGCTTTTGGGCAACAGGTCAGGGTGAAGGCAGAGGTGGATCTAATGTTTGCCTTTCTCCTACAGGGTATGTTGTAATGATACATAGGGGACAGTAATTGATTCTGGAAAAATCTTAAAAAGCAAGTTAACTTACTCTATTGTAATGTTTATTTTCCCCATTCTTGGCAGGAAAATAAACATGAAAACTCAGGAATAAGATAAAATATTTGAGGAATTTTACATAGAAATGCTTTCAAGACCTGCCCCAGGCAGTTATAACCATACTCCAGGATATGCACGCCATTTGTGATGTTATTTTAGGGTCATTAAATGAGATTATACATATTAAATGAGATTATACATATTAAAATTATACCTTGTTCAATGCCTTACTCACAGGAAGGAATTAACACATATTAGCTATTTGTATGACTATTATTTGCTTACCTCTGGGAAACCTCCCTCAGCCAAAAGACTGGGAAGAAAAATACTCACCATCTAGGAGATAATTATTGTATTATTCTTCACAGTATCTGAAAGCTCAGGCAAGAAGCACCGTGTTGAATTCTGGGAAAACACAGACACTAAAGATTTATAAGCACATGTCAATTACCCAAATAGGTTAGAAGCAGAAAGAGAAACAGATTCTTCATTTCCTGACTTCTCTATATCAGGTTTAAATACCTTAGTTTCTGATGTTTTTAGTTTCTCAAATAACTGACTGTGAAAAGGAAATCAGGAAGCTGGGTAGAGGAAGCTCTGTGGTCTTTTCCTGGAGACTTCCCTCTTTGTCCAACAACAGAGCAGCTGGAAAAGTAGAAATGGGTTTGGTTGAACACTTCCCCTTTACCAAAAATAAATAAATAAATAAATAAATAGGAACTAATATGTGGGCTATTTTTATATTATATTTCATATTTATTTTATATTTATTTTTCCAGTACGTCGCCATTTTACAGGTGAGGAAACTGATGCCAACGGAAGGCAGACATCTGCCTAAAGTTCCAGAACTCAAAATGGTATGGTTGAGGTTGCAATTTTAAGTAAGCAATCAGGACTCCAGGCTGGAAGTCTTCATCAGGACCTCATATGACCGCATTACTACACAGATTGGAAAATAAGAAAAACAAGAACAAATTTGGATTCTGAGTCTATAGCAGTTAGGAACTCGCTAATTAAACACCACAGCACGGAAGTAAGAGTGCCCGAATTCTGGAGCTGCCAGTGAAAATGAAAGTATATGCAATTAAGTTATAATAGTCCTTCAAATACTTATGGAGACATTATCACACAGATTGTCACATTTATTCATAGTTACTTCTCCCCCCGTCCATTCCGCTGCACAAGTTGTTCATGAAGGGCACGGAGCATGCAGAAAATGGCACTCGCTAGGAGAGAATTGAGATAATCCATGAAGCGTGTTCACCCTGCATTTCCCCTTTCCCTTCCCCACACTCAAGCAGATAGTTGACTCTGAGCTCATCACCTCAAGAGAGGATGAAGCAGCGTAAAAACTAAAAGTTGTTTGGCAACTGCTTCTCTTTTAGCTCCAAGGCCTAATGACAAAGAGGGCAAGGCCTGTTCAGCATGGACTGGTGAAGGGACAACTGTCACTAACACTCATCGACCTCCATGTATTCATTGAATGCACTCACTGAATTCTCTCAGAACCTTATAAGCTTGTTGTTACTAATATTGTGGTTTTTTTTTTTACTTTTTTAATGTTTTTCATTTATTTCAGAGAGAGAGAGAGCGAGAGCGAGCATGAGCATGAGCAGGGGAGGGTCAGAGAGAGAGGGAGACACAGAATCGGAAGCAGGCTCCAGGCTCTGACCTAGCTGTCAGCACACAGCCTGACGCGGGGTTCGAACCCACAAACCGTGAGATCATGACCTGAGCCGAAGTCGGACGCCTAACCGACTGAGCCACCCAGGCGCCCCTGTTGTTACTGATATTGTTAAGAATGCTCCATGAGGGCAAGGATTTCTATTTTTGTTCACTGCTTAACCTCTATTATCCAGCATAGTATCTGGCAACGATTAGGTACTCACTAACATTTATTGTAGAATAAGTACCCATTTAAAGACGGAGGAACTGAGGCACAGGGAAGTTAATAACCTACGCAAAATCCCACAGCCCGTCGTGGATGAGAAGAGTTAAAGCATCCACACCTGGGCCGGGGATGGGAGATGGGAGAGGAGGGGAAATGCGTAGTTCTCGTAGTTCTCGATAGCAGTGAGGACCTGGGGCCATACTGTGCTGCCAGGGAGGTGGCAAAACCACTTTGAAGAAATGGCTGTGTTGGGCGGTGTGCGGTTGGAACCTGAGACAGCATTCAAAGTGACTAGACTGAACATTTGGGCAAGAGAGGGGCAGAATGAGGACACAGCAGAAGCAGCAGGGAGCTGCTGGTGGGAAGGCCATGCGCCCACGACGGGCAGCAGTCCCGAGGGCAGCTGCTGAAGGTCCATGACCAAGAATCGAATGGCCACTCCTCCCCTGAGAGATGATTGCTTGCTTTGTTTTCCTACAAACAAGAAAAGTGGGTTGTAAAGCAGACCATTATGATAGAAAATGAGGCAAGTGCTGTATCCTGCATATTTAATTAAAAAAAATTTTTTTTTAACATTTTATTATTTAATTTTGAGAGATGGAGACAGAGCACGAGCAGGGGAGGGGCAGAGAGAGAGGGACACACAGAATCGGAAGCAGGCTCCAGGCTCTGAGCTGTCAGCACATAGCCAGAGGCGGGGCTTGAACCCACAAACTGTGAGATCATGACCTGAGCCGAAGTCGGACGCTCAACAGACTGAGCCACCCAGGCGCCCCATATTTGATTTTTTTAAAAAACTGAAGCATAATGTAGGAAGAGAATATTAAGTGTGTCACAAGAAGGCAGAAGCTTCGATTACTTAGCTTGTCCCACCCCAAATTCCTAGGCAATGTATCTAATTTCCCTATGTCTGTTTCATCCTCTATAAAATGGAGATTAGAAGTGATTGAGGTGAGGACAGAAAGGTTTTTTTGAATGTAAGTTAAAACTTAGTGAAAGATAATAAACCCAATATGCTAATTTTGTATAGCTCCTATTTCCTTTGCCTTCAATTTTGATTTACATAGATCTCTTTGGTGAATAAGGGGCTGGATTTATATCTTAAGCTTCCTACAGACTTAATATTTATATTTTTCTTCATTTCTAATGCATACAGTAAATGGATGTAAACATATTTTTCAACATTTAGAGTGCTAATAAGTAGGAAATATTTGACAGGTTGCTATTGCTGCCTATGAATGTAATTTTCTAGAAGGTGCAAGCCAGCCTGTGGTTAATATGTTTCATGGACAATCTGCAGACCCTCTAATGCACAGGCAGGTATTTCACTGGATCCTTTCACTGAGCCATCCTAATATTATAGCTGGAATGAATTGGAGTAGAAAAAATTAAATGTCTAGAACACTCAGGCATTTGTTACTCATCTGTATAAGGATTATCAAGAAGGTATATTAGAATCTTCCACTCCAGCTTTATGGCTCTTCTGAGAAAAGGAATGTAAATGAAATATCCTAGCAGTAATGAGAACTTTAAAGAGTCCTTGTAAAAATGTGAAGTGTTGGGAAATAGATATTGGGATCATTCACTCATCAAAGATACATTAGTGCCTATAATGTGCCTGGCATTTCTTTCCACAACGAGGACACAAGTAAACTGGGCGATGAGGCACCTGCTCTTACAGAGCTTACGTTCTGCTGGGGGTGGGGGTGGGGAGGGGTGAATACAAACCAAGAACATACATTCTGTTGTCAGACTTGGTAATGAAGAAACACGCAGCAGGTAAAGGACGAGGCTGTTGGAGGAGGCTTCTGGTGAGGATGTGGTCAACCAAGGGCTCTCCAAGGAGACCAAACGAATTGAGGAAGCAAGACATTTGCGTATCTGAAAAGAAGGCTTCCCTGTATTCCTGTTCTCTCATTCTCCAGGAGCCTACGCTGTAAGACTTTAAACATAAATGAGCATGTAGCAATAGGCACGTGTGAGCACCTGTAACTTTGATGTTATCTATTAAATGCAAATACATTAGGCTGTTTACACCCAGAGAGCCTGTAAAATGCCAAGAATAACCAGAAGTGTCTGTAGACCAGGGCTGTTTGGTGGTCACGTTTCATCTGAGAAATGAAGGAAGAGGCTTGGGTGGAAGTAAGTCGCCTTGTCTCTCATTGGCTTGTGACTATGACTTACTCATCATATAAACCCAAGATGCAGTCACTTAAGAGGGCATAGAAGATACGAGAGACTCCACGGAAACATAGCACAGGTAAGTGATAAGACTGATCTCTATAAAGATAAGAAATGAGAGTGTTCTCTCTTCATCATAGTGTTTATTTTTATTACTGTCACTGTGTGACAATGTGTGTCACTGAGCAATTGTCTGATGACCTCTTTTCGCCATGCCACTCCCTCTGATCTGGTCTCATTCAGAGCCTCTCTATGTTAGTGACCAAATAGAAATCAGTCGTTTCTAAGAGAAATACAGGTACTGGAGATTTTGAAAGACTTTAAGAGATTTTAAAAGATCCTTTAAGTAGACTTTAACATACAAAATACAGTCAGTGTAAGTGATGTTTTTTCAGTGTATGAAGCAAAAGTTTTCTCCCTTTCTTCCTTTCTCCCTTTCACTCTCTCTCTCTTTCTCTCTTGGGTTTTCTTTGTAATATTTTCTGTCACTTTAAGACTCATTGTCTCCATGTTTTGCCAAGAATTACTTTCTATCATCATTTGATTTCAAAGATAATTTAAGGCATTTACTACAGGCTAAGAATTTGAGCTCACAGCTCCCAAAGGGTATTTCAATTATTCCTCTTGCCTTGGCTTTAATGTAAGGCAACCATTTAAAATGATATTTCGTTGGTCTTTGATGGGAAAATAGAGATCCTGGATGGCCAATGCGAAACTAAACATCCAGGTTTTGACTGAAATCAATATTTTACTCAGTTAACAAAAATGCTTATCTTTCTCTATTGTCCTACAATTTAACTCCAACTTGGCAGCTTTTCCAGAACTGAACTAGAAATGCTCAGGGACCCTGTGAGTGAGGGAGATCAACATTCTCTGCCACCAACTGTTAATGGGTAATACGGTACTGTTATTTAATGTCATAATGTGCAAGAAGTTCTTATGTAGACCAGAGCATCTCACATGATTGCTCTCTGAATCCAATTTTTCCATTTCAAAACACTGCATCTATATAATGGGATACAAATATTATACTCTATGCCAATGCCTTTCATATAGGTTAAGGTTTGGTCAAGTTGAGGTACAGCAAAGAACTGTTGGCAAATTTGCAAATAATTTGTGCTTTTATACTTCAAATGCATAGGTTATTGCATTATTCTCAAGTATGTTTGACGTTCCTTTTACTTAAGAGTAAGGGCTCATGTCTTTGAGTAAAATAAAGATAAATAGTGAATAGTAAAATGGCTAATACTTAATTCTCTATTTGTAAGGTTTTCTATCAAAATTATTTCAAAAATTCAATTCTTTTTTTTTTCAGTTATCTGCTGAAGTCTTTTAAGTGCATTACATAGTAATTGAATATTAGCCTCCTTTGCCAGAGTTGAGTTGGATTCTTATCTCCTTTCTGCAAGACATTAGCATTTTTGATACTGTTTTTGCTGGGCTCTGACAGCAATGTATAGAATAGGGTATCAGCTTAGCTAAAATGAAATGCTTTTATTATAGTTTGTACTTTATCAATGACTGCATTAAAATTGCCCCTGGACTGAATGCTCCTTGTGGTTATTAATCAGCTGAAATGTATCAGGGTTACATAAAGTAAGAAGAGCTACAGGGGCACCTGAGAAGGGCTCAGCTGGTTAAGTGTCTGGCTCTTCATTTTGGCTCAGGTCATGATCTCACAGTTGGTGAGATGGAGCCAGAGTAGGGCTCTGCACTAACATTGTGGAGTATGCTTGGGATTCTCTCTCTCTCTCTCTCTCTCTCTGCCTTTCTTTCTCTCTCAAAATAAATAACATTAAAAAGGAAAGAAAAGATAAAAAGTAAAAAGAGCTATAAACCAGAAGGAAGAAAGACAGAACTTTAAAAAAAAACACTTTATTCTCATATAAAAGATTCATTTTCTAAATAAGCTTAGCATACATTAAAAGGTAAGTCTTTTTTTGCAGTAGTGGCTAATCTGTAAGAGTTCATATGTGAAAGTTTTTATCCAGAGTATATATTAAGTCATCATTTCTATGTTCTTTGAGAAACTATATATCTTATTTTTCAAAGACTGCTCTAAGTAGGTTTTTTCTTTTTCTGATGAATCAGAAACTTAAATGACTCTCTTCAGAATAGAAGAAAGCCAGTGGTTAGCTTCATTTATAAAAGAAAGCTTTAAGCATGATCAGCTTACCTTTTTCCTTCTTATTTCTGTACCATTTTAGGAAATATACACAGCTTTCCCTACATGGGATTCTTAACATGGGGTGATAGTGGAAAGGCTCAGAACTGAACTGGGAACAGCATGACACTGGAATTTGCCTAGGCCAGTCCGATCATACTTAGGTCTATAATCCACCCGGTGTTCCTTCTATGAATTGTGTGAAGTTGGGATCTAATTCTGTATGTTTTTCTTCTGCTGTCTTAGAACCATTTCAGTCTAGCCCCATTATGTTCCCACTGTAATGTCATGTCTGTCATATATCTGAGATTCTGTTAAGACTCTATGCACCTCTGTATGTCTGGTCCTGAACAAAGATCACATTACCCTAATTACAAGGATTTTGATGTAAGTCTTGCAATCTGGTAGGTCAAGTCCTCTCCTTCTGTTCTTTTCATTGGTCTTGGCTATTTTGGTCCTTAGCTTTTCTATTTGAAATTTAGGCTCAGGTTTATCCATAGAGACTCTTGAATTTCAAACAAACAACAACTTTGATTGTAAATGAAGACAGTTTTGTCTCTTCCTTTCCATTCCTTACATATGTTGTTTATTGTTATCTTGTCTTACTGAGTTAGCCAGGCATCCAGGACTACAGTGAACAGTAAGGATCTCATTATTCCTGAAATTAAAGAAAATGCTCCTATTGGCTCCGTATTATGTCTGATGCTTGCTCTGAACTGTTTGGGAGAGACTCTAATAGGTTAAAGAAGTTTTCTTCTGGGCCTGGTGTCTTTCATGAGTGTAACTAATTACCAATTCAATTTCTTTACTGGTTAGCGTTAAATGCAGGCTTTCAGCTTTTTTGTTTGCTTGTGTTAGTTTACATATTTCTCAAAAATCTTTCCATTTAAGTGTTTGGATTCATGGACATGAAGTTATTTGTCATGTTAGCTTATGGCATTTTTTCATGTTTTTTATTTTTGAGAGAGGAAACGAGAGCCTGCGGGGGACGTGGCGGGGGGCAGACAGAGAGAGAGGGAGATACAGAATCCGAAGTAGGCTGCAGCCTCTGTCAGCACAGAGTCGGAAACAGGGCTTGAGCCCAGGGACTGTGAGATCGTGACTTGAGCCGAAGTCAGTCGCTTAACTGACTAAGCCACTCAGGTGCCCCACTGGCTTATGATTTTAATGATTATTTCATCTGCTGTTATGACCCCTTTTTGCTTGTAATATTAATTTTTGTGACTTTTCCTGTATTTTCCTTATTTTCACTTTTACTAGAGGTTTACAATTTGACCTTTTAAAGATTGTGTATAAGAGCCCTCCAGGCCCTAGTTTCAAGCAGTGCATCCCTGTGGTCTCTCATTTGTGTGGGGGATTTTATTCTCATTTTTGCCGAAGGAGCTAACCTCCTCGATGGCCACTGCCTCTCTCAGAATTTGGGACCCTGCTTACTGTATTTGGTTTTTGTTCATTTGATGCAGGCAAATTTTGTCTTTGCTTTTAATCCTATTTATTTATTTACTTACTTACTTACTTATTTACTTTTATGTGCTTGAGGGTCAAAGTCCAATCAAATTACACGAAGCTGAGCTCGAACCTCACCTGGGGTGGGAACTGTCCTTCCCTGCCTTCATCTCTCCCGCTCTCCCTTTTCATCCTTGCTTTGCCTCCCAAATGTATACCATGTGCCAAGCACTGTACTGGTACTTTCTACACAATATTTTCATTCCCACTTTACAGGTGAGGAAACTAAAGCTAGGAACAGGTAACTTGCCCAAGGCCATTTAGATACAGAGTAGCAGGGGTGACTCCAAACCACACATTCCTTTTGCCACTGACCTACTCTGCCCTTGAGTTTGTTCCTCACTGCACCCGTTGGTAGGAGTGGAGAATATCTTACCTTCATCCTTTTAGCCTATCATCCTTACGAAAGAAAGGCTTTAACAAAGTGAGATTATTGTAACAGAAATGGGCTGCTGAATGCAGTAAGAGGAAAAGAGTCTTTGAGACACTTTCCTCTATATTTCTCATTAGCTTTTATTGTAAATTTCTTTATCGATTTTCACCATACAAATATTTGCTTCAAATTTCGTCAGTTAGTTTTTGTGCAAAAGCTTTATGAGATATAGAAAGGATTTTTAAAATTCCTAAGTGTTTCCAATTGTATTTACATTTACTTATTTTTCACGTTATAAAATGTGCACATATATCCGGAAAAGCAAAACTCTTTAAGTTTGGAACTTGGTAGCTGCAAAGATCAAGAAAACTAGACTTTCACTCAATAGAAAATATAATCAGGCAAGTAATTACAGGAATGTGTTGTGCAAGTGCAGCTTCATCAATGAGTTACAACTGTTGAAAGGATGTTCTGGAAGGAAAGATAAGCATTTATCAGATGTTCACAGACCTGTGCCAAATCTCAGATTTAAAGATTATTTGCAGAGAACTGTAGATAGCTGACAACTTATGCTAAGGATTTTTTTCATGTCTTCTTACTTGAATGAAATATGATATAAAACAGCACATTTTTGCAAATGAACAACATCAACAAGTGCCTTTGTTTTCATGCAGAATTAGGAGGTGGACACTGTTATTTATGCGGCATTTGACCAAATGAGAAAAAGTCATGTTTAATTTGTAATGTTGATCACAATGGATGTGTATGAATCTATGTATTCATATCATGCTTATAAGGAAAACACATACAATTTCTTTGTTGCTGAGGAAACATTGACCCATGACAGCAAAACTCAATAAAAAAGTTGTATACAATGTTCTTTATGTAAAAACTGTGACCAAGAGTGACACTTTTTCCACCCTGAAGACTTTTTTATTCTTTTGAGTTTTAGAACTGTTAGATCAAAAAGTTGAAACAATTACGCTTTTTATTTTCTAAATAAGAATGTTCCCTTGGAGCACCTGGGTGGCTCAGTCAGTTGAGTGACCGACTCTTGACTTAGGTTCAGGTTATGATCCCTGGGTCATGAGATCAAGCCCCACGTTGGGATTCTGTGTCTCCCTCTCTCTTTGCCCCTCGCCCACCGCTCTCTCTCAAACTAAATAAATAAACTTAAAAAAAGAATGTTCCCTTTATTGTGATGACATAAACTATCCCCTTTTTTCAGAAGGAAGCTTATTACTTTACATTTTTTATGACTATTTTTGTACTCTCATATTTTTCCCACTATTTGTTTAGAAACAAAGCTCAACATTAGGCTTAACTGAGTCCCCAAATTTGAACTCCCTCTATGCATACTTCTCCCCTAAAGAGCTGGGGGCTATGTACTTGGAATTTTTACTTCTCTCCAGTGACTCCTTCACTCACACACTGGTGTGTGAGCCGTGTGGCATGTCTCACTTTGGCACAAATTGCACTGGACTGGCTACCAGGAGTGGGATGGAGTGTGGAACGGTCAGCGTGACTCTGGTTTCCAGCAAAGGGCACCACCTCCAGCCACAGTATCTGGACGGGGAAAACCAAGGCCCAGAGAAATGGATGCACCAGAAATTACTATCACCATTATCTCCTGGATCTTGAGGGGGGTCTAAATAGGCAACTAGACAGCTGTTTGCAGCCATCCTCACCATAGGAGGACACTGAATGCATAAACTTGGCAATTTAGATTTCTATGATTTGTGTTTGACCTTTCATGTGATGTGATTTCAGGTAAAATTTTGTTTTGAGCCTTTAGCCTAACTTTTCTTTTTATCTAATAATCCATTAATATCCTTGAAAGACTTGCCTAGAAGAAAACAAACTATTTAAACTTACCACTTAAAACAAATAACTGTTGGGGCACCTGGGTGTCTCAGTTGGTTGAGTGTCTGACTTTGGCGCAGGTCATGATCTGACGGTTCCTGAGTTCAGGCTCCGTATCGGGCTCACTGCTGTCCGCACAGAGACCACTTTGAACTTTTGTCCTCCTCTCTCTCTGCCCCTCCCCAGCTCTTGCTCTCTCTCTCTCTCAAAAATAAAAATAAACATTAAAAAATAAATGATTCTTATTTATGACTTCTATTCGTAAATAGAATTATCAATTATTACTAACATAATTACTATGATTATTATTTATTTTTAGTGTCCTGTATTCATAGTGTTTATTTTTGACTATAGAATTAATTCAAAGTTATTATTGTCCACAGTTAATACTCATTAAGTATTTAGCATTGTGTCAAATGCTTTACATGTATTACCTCATTAAATCTCCAAATCCATGTTAGTATCTCTATTTACAAAAAACGGACTTTGAAGAGAGATTTTGTTGACAGTCCAAAGACACATAGCCACTGGGTGGAAGAGTTGAATTTCAAATGAAAACGTTTCTTTCTAGGTTACCTGATCATTATAAAATTACAAGACATTCTACTATTAGTGCCTGAAATTATTACTTGTTTATAAGCAATGGAAATGAGATGATACAAATCACAGAAAACTCATAAAATTATGACTGACATCCATCTAACCAATGTAGCCAGTTTTAGCAAACTTTATGAAATGTAAGAAAAGTTACCTTCTTCCTTGCTCCTCCACAGAAGGTACAGAGAAATATGCTTCCTGTTGTCCCCTCCCAACAAAGGTCACCAAGATGGGGTATGTCTGTACGGTGCTAGCATCACAATAAAACCCCGCAGCATGCGTGCAGTAAAAGGGAAAAGAGAGCAGTGTTTCCCTAAGCTTTTGATTCCTAGAGGGGAATGCCATGGGCGAGAGGAGGGAGGGGATGGCCAGCTCAGGTTGGCAAAGCTGGCTCACTTTCCCCTTGCATGTCCCTGTTCTTGAAATCCTCATCTAGCTGTCTTCACAAACTCAGCTGTGTCACCAAAGTCAACCAAAGCCAAATGTCGAATTACAAGTGAGTAAAGGCAGGACAAAAATAGCTTAAAATGGAAAAATGGAAAGTTTTGGACTCATCCTCCAAAGGTTGGTATATAGATACCCTCTCACTCTGAATTTTGTTGTTTGGTAAAATATTTCACTGGAATGGTCCAGCTAATTCTTAAAGAGGTAGTCATGATCTTCTAACAAGTCTTTCCCATATGTTATTAGGATAGTGACTTATAATTCAGGTTTTGAAATATTCTCTAATATTTCCAGCTATCTCAAAAGATGCCATCAAATTTTGAAAAAAATCCCCAAAGAAAAATATGGGAACTTTCCTTGAGGGCTGCTAAAATAATCTTCAATTTTTCTTTTCCCAGAATCACATCATGCCAAACTACAAACTCATTTACTTTAATATGAGGGGGAGAGCGGAAATTATTCGATATATATTCGCATATTTGGACATAAAGTATGAAGACCACAGAATAGAACAAGCTGATTGGCCTGAAGTCAAATCAAGTAAGTTGCACAAATAATAGCTTATGAAAATGTAGGGAAAATATATATTTCCAGAACTTTCTGTCTTTCCTCAGGGAAATAAAAAAANACAGAGCATGAGTAGGGGAGGGGCAGAGAGAGAGAGGGAGACACAGAATCTGAAGCAGGCTCCAGGCTCTGAGCTGTCAGCACAGAGCCTAAGCCTGGGCTCGAACTCATGAACTGTGAAATCATGACCTAAGCCGAAGTTGGAGGCTTAACCACCCAGGTGCCCCATTTATTAATTTTTTAAAAATAGAGGTTTTTAAATTTCATGTAGCTTTACATTGAGAAGCTAGGTAGCCCAGAAACTTTCCTATTCAAAGTGAAAACACAAGCCTCACCGAAAGAATATATAAACAATACAAAGCTATGTCAGAAGAGCTGAAATAGGGAATAACAAAGTTATTATTCTTGACAATTGGAATTGGATGGGCTTACTACAGATACCTATAATGTTTTGACAAGGGATCAGATTTGCTGCTCTAACAGAAAACCGACCTCAAAATGGCTTATATAACAAGGAAATTAGTTATCTCAGATAACCAAAAATCCAGAAATAGGACAGGTTTCAAGAGTTGACTTTCTTCTGTGCGTTGGTGGCATCATGGACCAAGTACCAATAAGGGTGCTGCAGTTCCAGCCCCACAGCCTTGAACAGGAATATCGAGAGATACATGAGAGAGAGAAAGAGCACTGCTTCCATAAGTGTTCTCAGAAGAATGCAGAAAATCTTTTCCGAACCTCAGCAAACTTGTCATCTCTCACTGGCTCAAATTGGGCTACGTGTCCGTGTGTGAACCAGCCTCTGACAAAGCAGATGGGAAAGACCTGGAACCATATAGTCTACTTCTGAAGTTGGGGGTGGAATCAATTTTCACAAAGCATGTGACTACTCAAAAGAAGGGTGGATACGTGAGCAAAAGTGGGATGTTGGATCAGAAGAAAGAGCAAATTGACAAATTGGGCAGGTAATTCAATGAAAACATGCCACTTAGCACTCAAGACAAAGGGGAAGAATTAGAAATATTATGACATTAAAAAGTGTGTGGCCCTCAGTGAGTTGTAAGTCATCCTCTGGTGCTATATTGTTTTTAATGAAGAAAAAATAGATGATGAACTAATTCTTTTGCCCATCATACCCTCCTAGAAATACTAACTACATATTAACTATATGGCTAAAATTCACATTTCTGTGATGGGATTGTTATAAACTTGCATAACCATAAAGTTGAGGAAAACAGCTATTGGGTATTGGAAGACTATCGGGCACCTGGTAGATAATCCACAGACCCATTTCATTTAATTTCCCCTGCATGCCTTCATGGTATATATTATTGCTTTTATTTTATAATTGGGAGACCTATAGCACACAGAATTTATGTAATTTTTCCAGGCTCAGAGTCCTAGCAAGGTAGAACTGTTTTTCAAACACAGGTCAATTTCACACAGTGGCCCGAGTTATTTGCACTAGATAATGCCAATAACTACAGCCACTCTGGAAAACAGTGTGGAGGTTCCTCAAAAAACTAAAAATAGAATTACCTTATGACCCAGCAAAAGCACTACTAGGAATTTATCCAAAGGATATAGGAGTGGTGATTCATAGGGACACATGTACCCCAATGTTTATAGCAGCTCTATCAACAATAGCCGAAGTATGGAAAGAGCCTAAATCTTAGTCAACTAATGAATGGATAAAGAAGATGTGGTATATATGTATACAATGGAGTATACAAAAAGAATGAAATCTTGCCATTTGCAACTACATGGATGGAACTAGAGGGTATTATGCTGAATGAAATAGATCAGTCAGAGAAAGACAGAGATCCTAAGATTTTACTCATATGGAATCTGAGAAACTTAACAGAAGACCATGGGGGAGGGGAAGGAAAAAAACAGTTACAGACAGAGAAGAAGGCAAACCATAAGAGATTCTTAAATACAGAGAACAAACTGAGAGTTGGTCAGGGTGGGGAAAAATGGGTGATGGGCATTGAGGAGGTCATTTGCTGGGTGGGCACCGGGTGTTGTATATAAGTGATGAATCACGGGAATCTACTCCTGAAGCCAGGAGCACACTGTATACATTGTATGTTAGCTAACTTGACAATAAACTATATTTAAAAATAATTAATTAATTAGATAATACCAATAACAGTAACACCAAGATAAATGGTATATTAACAATACATATCACCGCATGCCTTTTGGAAACATGAGTTCCTAAAAAGTCATTGACCCTGTGTTCACTCTTTTTCTTAGTAGAGAACGCTTCCCTGGTGGGCTAGGACATTTTATTTCCTTATCTCAGGAAACTTTCTCATTAATATCCAAACTTTCCCCCTGCCATCGGAATTTGTACATGGGAGTTTTAATTCTGTGGACATGAAATAGGTGAAATTAAATTTTATTCATTAATGAAATCAAGATGGATAGCAAGTTGCAGAGATATTACATATAACAAATTCTGCCTTTTAGTTTTTAGATATAAGTTCTTTGAGTGCCTCATACCCTCTTCTACCTTGACTTTCCATTATGTTATTAAAAATGGAATTGTTGGGGCACCTGGGTGGCTCAGTCAGTTGGGCGTCCGACTTCGGCTCAGGTCATGATCTCTTGGTTTGTGAGTCCAAGCCCCGCGTCGGGCTCTGTGCTGACTGCCAGCTCCGAGCCTGGAGCCTGTTTCAGATTCTGTGTCTCCCTCTCTCTCTGACCCTCCCCTGCTCATGCTGTCTCTGTCTCTCTCTCTCTCTCTCAGATATAAATAAAACATTAAAATAAATAAATAAAAATGGAATGGTTGCATTTTCTTATTATTTTCAGCGATTCTTAGAGTTGATAGAGATCTTAAAGTTCATGGTGGTTAGGACATGTGTGTGTGTGTGTGTGTGTGCATAGTGTCAGATGTTTTAACAGACACCCAACACAAAAAATGGCCTAAAGAGGATAGAAATTCATTTCTTTTGCATAAAAGCCCAAGCAGGTATAGTGGTTCTGCTCCATGAAGTTGCTAAAGATTAGGCTCCTTCTTTTCTGTTCATCTGCCACCCCTAGTTGGTTGTCTAATGTATATAGTGTAAGATAACGCCCTCTCCTTCCACATTCCAGCTCATAGGAAGTATAAGAGGAAAGGGGCACGTCTCTTTCTTTCAACAGCATGACCAGAACGTCTTACATTTCACTTCTGCTTGTAGCCCCTTGGCAAGAACTTATTCACGTGGCCATACATTGCTATAAGGGAAGCTGGGAAATGCTGACTTTATTGTGGATAGTCATTTGCTCAGCTAAAAATCCGGATTTTATTGCTTTGAGAAAAAAGGAAAGAACAGATATTGAAAAGCAGTTTATTACAAATTTTAGCTGGCCTCATCTCGTATCTGACTTAGGAATGCTCTCTGGCGACCTGCCCTCTGTGATAATTTAGAATATCACTGATTATTTCCATTAAGAAGTTCTTCCAAGTCAAACCTGGTAAACTGCACAGGTGTTGACATTTTTTTCTCTTTTACTTAACATTAAAGTACTTCTTTAAAAAAAAAAATGTCAAAGCCCTACAAGGACAAAGAAATCAATCTTTAATATGATAGCACAAAATTCTCAAAGCTGCAAAACAGGTCAAGAATGGGAAGACGATGGGGCATCTGGGTGGCTCAGTCAGTTAAGTGATTAACTCTTTTTTTTTAAATAATTTTTTTAATGTTTTATTTTATTTTTGAGAGAGAAAGAGAGACAGACTGTGAGCAGGGGAGGGGCATAAAGGGGAGTCACAGAATCCAAAGCAGGCTCCAGGCTCTGAGCTGTCAGCACAGAGCCCTACGCAGGGCTCAAATTCACGAGCTCATGACCTGAGCAGAGTCGGATGCTTAACCAACTGAGCCACTCAGGCACTGCAAGTGACCAACTCTTGATCTCGGCTCAGGTCATGATCTTATAGTTTATGAGTTCGAGCCCCACGTCTGGCTCTACACTGATGGCTTGGAGTCTGCTTGGGATTCTCTCTCTCTTTCTCTCTCTGACCCTCTCCTGCTTGTTGTCTGTCTGTCTATCTGTCTCTCTCTGTGTGTCTCAAAATCAATAAATAACATTAAGAAGAAAAGAATGGTAAGGTGACTTAGCAGGCCACTGATGCCCAAAATAAGCCTAGAGGAGGAGACAAGCTGAATCACTCCAGGGATCCCCCCAAGGGCTCAAGAATTGGTAGCAACAGAGAACTCTAAAAACTGGACTGACAGAGGATTGACTGGAAGAATGTGAAGCAGCAGCATGACCGCAAGGTCTTTTCCCCACCCTGGAAGAAGAATGGAGATTACTGTCAATCAAGGAAAGCCCAGAGGATTCTAGGATACCGGTCATGTCTCAGGACACAATACAGTAGGTGGGATTCAATGGAAATCTAGAAACTAAACACTGAGACCCAAAGCCCTTACTCCCCGCCCTACAATCAGAATACTGCAACCAAACGAGTATCCCTCGGGCAGGAAATGCGAAGAGTTGTCTCCAGGGAGGCTGATCAGTCCAAGAGAATGTCTAGCAGACACTGAGCAGGTGGGCATCTCAATGACAGGGCCCAGCCCAGTCTCTTTGCAGGCCCTTCCCACGTCCACTGAGGCTCCAATTAGCTTTCATTCCTTTCACTTATTTAAAACAGGAATGGCAGGCCAAAAATTAATAATATTTGTGAGAAGGCCTTTAATGTACAACAGACCTAAA
>NW_027529638.1:3369140-3372422 GCF_008692635.1 Crocuta crocuta | reverse complement strand
AGGGGTGGGGGGGTGGGGAGGGAAGGAACTGAGGGCTTCAGGATGATATAGCAAGAAAAATTTTTCAAAAATAGAAAATCCTCAAAGAGAACATTTTCTATACATTCTGAACAAATATGCCATAAAAAGGAATGTTCAGAGACAAAAAGTTTTTAAATTAAAATTTTGATACAGACTAATCAAACTGAAAAAATGATAAAAAAAAAAAAAGAACTCCTCCAGAAAGTACAATAGGAAAAAGAAGTAAAAAATAGAGAAAAAAGATTAGAAAAAATGAGATTAAATACGTTTAGGATATCTAATGTCTCTCTCAGTGAAAGTCTGTGAAGAGAGAACAGAAAACAGAAAGGAGGAAAACTTTTAAAAGACTCTTCCTTACACAAAATAAGAATCTATCTCCTTGTGGCTTTCATACATTGGTCTTGGACTTATCATTTTAATCCATGGAGAGCAGATTATTCCTTCTTTCACATCCAATTATTTGAAGAAACCTAGTATCTTTAAGATCATAGAGAAAAAGACATTGCTGTGTAGTCAGTTCAATGATAATAGTCTGAGTGAAGACAAAGGTCACTGGCCGAGTTCAGTACTGAGTCCCAGCTAACTCATACATCTGTCCCTCTATAGAGATATCAACTTTTAGAACTACTTTCTCGATTGTTTCTCTGATCATCACTGTGAATTTCAGTCCAAACTTGCTAGCCCCAACTCCACTTCTTGATTTACACGCTGTTCCCCATGGACTGTATGAGATCTGCAGGGTAGCTCCAAGGGACAACTCTCTTCTCTTCCTGGAGGGTTCCATTTATATCCCCTGGTTTGGATTTCCTCACCACCCAAGAAGGATAAGCTACTGTTAGACTATGTCCACCGATTAATGTGTGGTGCCTGTGGGGAAACAGAATGTTCCAGGGATAAGAAGATCACAGAGTACAAGGAGACCACCACTCTGAGCCTAAGTCGAGATACTATCCAAAGACATTTTAGCAAGATCACAGTGCTTACTCTGAGAGCCGTATCACGCAGCCCTATTCTCAGCATCACTAAATTCCTTAAAGCTTTTTGACAGATGCTTCAACAACCCCGGGGTTAATTTTCTTCTGGAACCAAAGGAAGGCGTTGGCATTTGTCATCTTAAATTTCTTTATTCCCACTGTTGGCAATTATCCCGAGCGTGGCTCAAATGCTGCCAGTAGCCAAAAGCTTACCATCTCGCAGGAAAACACATTCCATCATCAATAGTTCCAATGCTAAAAAATTAATTCTTCATTTTGAATTAATATCTGCCCTTTTAAAATTACTTTTTAGTTCTAGTTCTGCATTTTAGAGATAGAATAAGTAAAATTTTTCATCCATTTGATCGCTGTGCCATATATGAAATGGCCATTAGGTTACGCTTGGTTTGTTTTGTTCTCCCCAGTGAAGAGTGCCAAGTTTTTCGGCCAATCCTTATAAAAAAGTGGATTTCAGACCCTTCTCTAACTTGGATACTATTCTCTGGGTTTGCTCTGATTTTTAATGAACTTCACAAAACATAGCTCTTAGAACTAGCAAAACAGCTGAGCAAAGGTTCGAACTGAACTCAATTTGAGCCTCTACCATGTATGTGACTTGGACTCTCCACAATCTCTCTTCCCCTCATCTCCTCATTTATGAAATAATACCTACTTCATAAGGTTGTAAATACTAGAAGATCTCATGGGTGCATTAAATATTTAGTACACTGCCTAGCATAAAGGGGGCATCGTTCAAAATATTAGGCATGCTAATTCCTAATCACATACTTTGCTCTGAATAAGGCATCGCGATTTGTGTCAGCTTTATATGAGACTTTGTTTTGCTCACTGCAGTATCTCAGGCACCTAGAATAGTAGTTGGCACACTGCTTGGGTAAGTACTCAAAGATGTTTTTATTCCTGATGTGAACTGTAGTTCATCTTGTATTTATTTAATGTGCATATGGAAGACATTGAAGGTTGATTCTAAGTTGATTCTAGTTGCATTAGGGTAATGGGATTGTGAGTAGCACTTTATTCTTTTCTTTCTTTCCAGAACAATGATATTTCCCCAAATAAGGGGCTGGTTGGGAAAATTGTGATCAATACATATGACAAAATATAATGCAGCCATTAAAAAGTGATGCTTCAGGGCGCCTGGGTGGCACTGTGCTCTGTCTCTCTCTCAAAAATAAATAAACATTAAAAAAAATTTTTTAAAGGTGATGTTTCACTGATTTGGAAAGACTTCAAAAAGATGTTATCAAATAAAAAAGTGGTTTATGAATACATTATGATGTTTTTAAATACATATGAGTAAGCAATTAAAATACTCAAATGATTATAATTACATGGTAGAGTTATTGTTATTTATCCTCAACTTAGAATTTTTCTGTAAAAACATATATTCCTTTCTGACAAAAATATAATAGATTTAGATAAGAAAACAAAGTAAGATCTATGGATAAAATACTAATACATCTGCTATGAGTCTGCCCTAATAGTTGTACAAATTGCTTACTGCCTTCCTATATACGTCACATAGTCCCTCATCAAAATCAAAATCCGGCTAAATCTCTTACCATAACTCAGTATGTAAATCAAACTCTCCATTTCCTTAGACTATGGCTTTAAAGAATAATTCATGCTATTGCTCATGAAGGCCACAAAAACTAATGAATCTTTAAAAGAAAGGTTTTTGAAAAGGTAAGTAACAAGTGTATGTAAGCATATGAGGTAATACACAGGTTAACATGCAGTGCCCCCGTAAAACTGGGTTTTTGACCTGCTGCTGCCACTAACTCTGTAGCAGGTCTTCTAACAACTTTAAAAAAAAAAATCTTATAAAGAAGGGGAGTCTGGGTGGCTCAGTCAGTTAAAGCATCCAACTTCAGTCAGGTCATGATCTCACTGTGTGTGGGCTCGAGCCCTGCGTTGGGTGGGCTCTGTGCTGTCAGCTCGAGGCAGGAGCCGATTTCAGATTCTGTGTCTCCCTCTCTCTCTGCCCCTCCCCCATTCACACTCTGTCTCTCTCTTTCAAAAGTAAACATTAAATTTTTTTTAAATAAAAATATAAAACTTATAAAGATACCACTAGAAGGTACCTACTGTCCCTTTCAGAACACATATTCAAAAATCCCTTAACTTTCAAATCATGATTTGTTTCTATAATTATCAATAAAAATGGAAATATTCTTACTGATTTTGTTACAGAAGTTGTTTTTTTTTTTTTTTTTTTTTTTTTTTTTTTTTTTTTTATCTTCTTTCTTTTTTGATATTCACTCTT
>NW_027529638.1:3339828-3369065 GCF_008692635.1 Crocuta crocuta | reverse complement strand
GAGAATTGTGTTATTCATTTGTTTACCAAATTTTTTTTTTTTTTTTTTTTTTTTTTTGCTTCTTTTACTTTAAGCTCTTCCATTTGGTAAAATCCCCATTTTGGAAGTCGATGGACTTAACCTTCACCAGAGCCTAGCAATTGCAAGATACCTGACCAAAAACACAGGTAATATGTTTAGTGTGTTGAAGAGTTTTGAAAAACTGAAAAAAAATACATGACATATATTCGCTACTCATTAAACAATTTTATTATTGAACACTATATTGTAAAGAAGAATGGAACTAAATGCAAGAGAAGTATAAATGATAATGCAGGTTTTTTATTGTAGTATTAATAAAAGATATGAAAGAAACAAACCTAATCAGCTGAGGCTGGATAGACTGGTGCTTCTATGGAGCTGAAAAAGAGCAAGGACGCCTTTCACAAACTTGTATGGAAAGATATCATATGGGGGGGTGCTTATTTTGAGTGGGATATATAGTGTTATTTTCATAAAGAAATAATAGAAGAATACCACAAAAACCTCCAAAAGAAGGGTAGGTAAGGGAGCACAATGAGAGGGATGAGAGTGGGTGTGGAAGTGCATCTTCACTGCATACAGTTTTATATTTTGAATTTTTGAACCATAAAAATATATTGCCTATTAAAAATTAACATTTCGAATAGTAAATTAAATCCAGTGTATTTCTGGGCTTAAAATGGTCTCTGTTTTATAGATTTGGCTGGAAAAACAGAACTGGAACAGTGTCAAGTTGATGCAATTGTGGACACATTGGATGATTTCATGTCACGTTTTCCTTGGGCAGAGAAAAACCAAGATATAAAAGTAATGTGATGAGTTTGTTGTTACGACTGTTAATCATATCTACTTCCCAGACACTAAGTGGCTTGCTTTAAAAAGTTCCTTTTTATCAAAGTAAAACATACCTGTAGTTTTAAAATATCAAATTATATTTTTGAAATGTAAAACCAAGTACAGTGATTCTCTGCTCTCACTCTTCACTTTAACCCCTCCTCAGACATAACTCTCTTTTAGCGCTTTAAGACATGTAGGTATGGCTTTCTTTGATTCACTAATTTTAGTTTCTCAGGACTTATTACCATAGTAATAAGAATTTATTTCCTATGTAATCATCGTCTCTGCTTCCCTACTCCCAAATTTTAATGGTATTAAAATGTTTTGGTCAGATCAATATTCGGTTGTTACATTAGTATGCCCATGCAAATATTATACAGAACTGTGAATTGTAGTATACTTTATTTCCTTTCTCACTTTACCTCCTCAAAATTAGTAATTGTCTTTCCTTCATTTGCCTAATTGTTTGTCCGTTTGTTGCTGACCCTTCCCACACTACCCAGTAGCCTGCCAATACGATTTTCCACAAGGTCAATGATCCCAGATAACCTATTATGTCCGCTATTTTCTTGGAGCTATCTGGCCGAGGTCGCCTCTCTTTTGCTGAACTATCTAGGTTTCTGCACGTCTGTCTTTACCGACCGCCCTTCTCTGTCACCCCAGGAATGTCTTTGTCCTGAGTGAAGTCCTGTTGTTTCCTGGGTGCCATCGCTGTCTTTACTCACTGCACTGTTTACTTGGGGTACATCCTCCAGGACTCCAAACGTTAAAATGAAGGCTTGATGACAAGAGGTGTAATGACGACAGACAGCGTGGATATATCTGTCTTGTGTGTCACACGGCTTCAATCTGGTCACCCTAAACACCTGGCGCGCAGTTATCATCCTGAAATCTTTATTATCGCCTTTTCCCTCTTTGTTTTGGTCTCTGTCTGTCCCCACGAGTCAGACCATCCTTCGGAATCCATGATAAATAGGAAGATTGAGAAACTACCCAGAGCCCTCGGCCTGTGGACAGGGCTTGTTGATGTTGAGCATCACCAGGCCACTTGCAGAGTATTTCCCAACTGCACTATCTTTAGGGACTAGAAAGAGTCCCACGAGAGGACTTCCAGTCTTTTGCCTGCAAATACAGGCGTGGCTGCCGGTGTTCTGGGACACAGTCAGCAAAGAGAGGGCCAAGAGTCGCAGAACTTAGCGTTCAGTGTGCATATATTCACTTAACCCCCTGTTTTGAATACATTATGAATGACAGCTCCCAACCCACAAGGCATCTATTCCACCCTCTCGAGCCTTCTGCGAAAGATGGGGCAGAGGCATGTGTCACGTGGAAAATGGAGGAAGAAATCTCGTGCTAAAATGACCTCTTTCACAGCTTTCCACCAGTCCTCACTTGTTCCCAATTCTTACCTCCTTGTTCCCAATTCTCAATATTCTTGCCTCTTCCTGAACCATTTGAGGGTATTATGAGGCCGTGTTGGTTTTCAGCTTTACCTTTGCAGATACCATTCATCCATTTGCTTTACAGCTTCAAATTTTGTTTTGTCTTGTCTCTTTTGTTTTCCACCCATGGACTCTAGTTTTCCAAAGCTATGTATTTACTGGTGGTTTGGGGATGGAAAATATGTGTGTGTGTGTGTGTCAAATCCATGATCTTTATCCAGAATTCTAAATAGATCACAATTGTTGGTTATGCTCCATTACAGCCCCGTAGTGGTGCTTTGTTGCAGTTATATTTTAAAATATATTTACTTGTTTGTCTCCTCCAGTAGAACATTCATGAGGGTAGTAATTATGTCTGTGCTACTCACTCATGTCCCCACACCTGGCACCGTGCCTTTCACTTAGCCGGCACCATATGTGTGATGAATGGGAGACAGCAAGAGCTGAACTTCTCAAACACCAGGTGCATGTGCTGCTCCAGCCCCTTCACATGTGCGGCCTCAGTCGGTCCTCCCAATCCTCCGGTGAGATAAGTGCTTTCTGTTGCCATGCTCACTTCGCACACGGAGAAACTAAGAAAGAGAGTGGTTATGGAGTTGCCTCATCACCTATGCATACTTTCTTTTAAATTAGTGACTAATACCCAGAGCATCTCTTAGGGAGAAACTATGATCTTCATTTTTCCAGACGGAAAAGTTGAGGTTCATGTAGCATAAGTAACTTGCATATAGTTATGTAGCTAGTAAATGGAACATAGGGAATTCAAATTCCAGCCACTCCCAGACTGCATGTTCTTGGCCACTGGTTTTAACGCTGGCAGCTGGTCATTATGTACGTCTTAGAGCTTATGGTCTGCATCCAAAAGTTACAGCATAGAATGGCAGTCTTATCAATTGACTTAAACATATTTATGCTAAATACAACTTATTAACTAGGAATTTATTTCAACAGAAATGTAAGGTATGTCACACACACAAAAATATATGACTGATTAACCAAGACAGAACAAAGTCTAAAACAAAAGCTCAGCTTTGATCTATAGCAATACACTCGGGCTCTGGAGTCACACTGTCAGGCTTGAATTCTGATTCCCTTCTTACCAGTTGCCACATAACTACCTATCAATAGTTCAAATTCTTTGTCTGTAAAGTAGGGATACCATAGAATCTACTTTGAAGTATGTTGGGAGGATTAAATGCTAGCATGAGTATCTATGACTAGGTAGAAAGTGTTTCATAAATATTAGATATTCTAATTATTCTGTAATTGTTTTTATAGTTCACTGCTCATTGTTTTTCCTTTTGTTGGACATGGTGTTTGTCTTTAACACATCCTTATCCATGCTGAGACAAGTAGATACATAATTTCCAATTTACAGAAATGTATCCAAAGCTTTTTGTTCCATGTGCCAAAGACCCCGCCAATTGCCAATCTATCAATTTATGGGCTTGCTCTTCTCTATTTCTATTTTGTACTTTTTTGTGGCTGAGGCTCCATAATAGAAGCTAACTCCCAGAGGAAAATATTCTTTGAATGTTTATGATTAGAGTAACCTCCCTTTGTATTAGAATAACAATGTTCTTACATTAACTCCTACCTTAAAAAAAAAATTCACGGGACCTAATCCAAGTGTATAAATAAATCATATGAAAGGAGGACATGTTACAGAAATATTGCAATTGGCTACATACTATCTGATTAATAGGCAGGACCTGACTAGTATATAATGAAGAAGCCACAGTTCCAGTATATTCCATCGCCTAGTCTCCCTGCAGTAGATTGCACTGCTGCCACCTTGTGGTCAGGTACCATTTTCAAAAGCAGAATATTGATACAGCGAAGATGGATGAACAGTGTAAATAGCCCTCTTATTATATGAGCCCTAAAAATCTATTAAATGCACATAATTATAAATGTTACAGTACTGGTTGCTAAAAAAATTCCGCTTCCAACTTTTAGAAGGCAAAATATGTTTCTGGACATCGGTCACCCTGAATTTACCACTTGTATTTCTTTGGTTATTCAACGTATCTGTTTCAGTTTCCTCACTTAAAGAATGGGACGGGAGGATGAAGGATGAGCTGGAGGGAATGAATACCAGTGGTCCATTTCCAATACTAAATTATTGAGGTAGTATGGATTCAAAGATAATCCTTGGATTTTAAAATAATGCTTTGGAGAAATAGAATTCTACAAAATAGAAATAGAAAAGTCATTTGATAGAATACTATAGCAATGCCTTCTCACGTTCAAAAACCTCCTTACTTATAATGCTCTGGAGGAAGAAGGAAATTTCTTCCAAGAGTGGCTGTCTAGGACTTGTCAGGAAATGCATTTTTAAACGCAAACATCTGGAAAAAAGGATGTAGAATCAAATTTCATCTTCTTTATGTTATTTTGGGGAGTATTCTTTAACATGATTCTTAAATAATTATGCTGGTCACAATTTACACATCATTAGAGGACATGAACCACTGAGATGATTCACCAAACATATAAAGAGAACCTGCACTAAAGGGGAAGTCAGTACAGAGAAAAGATGTTTGTTTGGCCCTGCGTATGCACAAGCATCAGTGTACCTACCTCAAGTTGTGGAAAATGCACATTAGAAGAAGGAACACAATTATGCAGGTGAGAATACAGAAGTTTTGGAAAGCTGTTCCGGCAGCTACATCCCATTCCATTCAACCCCTTCCCATTTCTAGCTATTATAGGGTAGCCAAGCTGGCCATAAACCCCTTTCCCACTAATGCTGAGCTGAGCTGGGCTGTGGGAAGTGCCACATGGATCTGGGCCCGTTGCCGCTCAGCTTATAAATGATGTGTAAGAGGCAGAAGAACCCACCCTGTTTTATTTTCAACTATGAACATGTTAACCATGAAAGAGAGAACCTTATGAATGAAAGTAGGATAGAACAGTGGAAAAAATATAAAGTCAAAATAATGACAAACTTCCCATGTTTCATTTATAAAATCTGGCAAATGTATGTGAATATGTAATGATGCTTTTGCAAACTGTACTCTATAGACCTAGGGCATTATGTTATAGTAATCTCTATTACCTAGTAGTTACAGTAATAACAAAGTAAATCAGCAAGTTGGTGAGGACTTGAGTATCCATTACCTGACCTGCCTTAATAAAGGCTGGATTTTATTACACATCGTTATCATTATTAGTAAATAATACATGTATACACTTATTATATAATATTTTTGAGATTGGGTCACATTTCATATCCAAGTTAAACATCAGCCAGAATTTTCTTATATAAACAAACACTTCTTACTAAGAGGCCGTGGTCTCTTCTAAGGATATTTGGTTTGTAATGTCACCTTACATAATATATCAAAAGAGTGCACCTAGATGATGGTTTTGTAGATGATATTCAAGGCACACAGGGCTCAAACTAAGGCACAAAGTCAAGCCAACAAGAAAAAAACCCATCAAGTCCTGAGAGCGTAATGATTCATTATAGATTAAGTGCAATGGTGAAATAAAAGACTGCCAAACTAAAGGAACCTAGCCTTACATAATAAATTTCTTTAGCCTCAGTTATGTCATTTCTTCAAAAAGAGTGAGCCTAAGAAAAGATAATTTTAAAAATGTAAAAACATAATAGAATTATTTTTTCTCAATAAAGATTAAGATAAAAATCATGAAAAGATTTTGTGGGTGAAATATTTAGTCGTTATATACAAAGAAACTCTAAGAACTGGTGACAAAATTATTTTTTAATCCATGAGTAAAAAGGGATGACTAACTATCATGAATCAGACCCCAATCTCCATGTCATACATTTGAAAGCTGCAACCACCGCCACATAAGCTACTTCTCTTCCTTTCTGAACCCATGTGGGAGAATAAAGATGGAAAAAGCTACTTCCTCTTCCAATCATATTATTTCTTTTTCTTCCTATTATCCTTAAAGTGATCTTTCTCTCTCTCTCTCCTAGGATCAGATATTTAATGAGCTTCTTACATATGATGGACCTCATCTTCTGCAAGATTTGGACACATACTTAGGGGAAAAAGAGTGGCTCGTTGGTAACTCTGTGAGTATCTTTTACATCATCGAAAAATGCAAGTACACACACACACACAACCAAAAACTTACAAAGACTCAATGAGGAAAAAAAGTTATCCATAGGGAGGGAGTAGATCAGAGAGCAGGGATAAAAGCTAAACTTCTTTAAATAAATTTTTTTAGTGGACTTAACTTTGAAACCATCAACTAAAATATTTTATATAATTATATAAAAACAACAAAAACATTTTAAAAAGCTAACACTGCAAAGCAAAAGCAAAGGGAAACAAATGAACCTGTGTCAAATTGATGCATGAAGTGTGTGGAGTTCCTATGTACTTTATTAAGGTGGAACTGTTTTAAGAAATATCACAGTAAAACAGTATTTTGACTATACCTCTTGCAAATATTCTCTCAAGACAAAAAGTAATTATTGTACCATTTTTAGTAGAGGCATAACTCAGGGATATCGTAGGACTGGTTTCCTCCCATTGCAACAAAGCAAATATCACATCGAGTGGTTTTTGGTTTCCCGGTAAACAGTTATGTTTACACTGTACTGTAATCTGCTAAGTATGCAATGGCATTATGTCTTCAAAAGCAATGTACATATCTCAACTAAAAATACTCTGTTGCTAAAAAATGTTAGCCATCACCTGAGCTTTCAGCAAGTTGTAATCACTGATAACAGACACCATAATAATGAAAAAGCTTGCAATATTGCAAGAGTTACCAAAATGTGACAGAGACACAGAGTGAGCAAATGCTGTTGGAAAAATAGTACAAAATAGATTTCCTCAGCCAGGTTTGCCACGAACATTTGTGAAAGACACAGTGTATGTGAGGCTCCTAGGTGGCTCAGATGGTAAGCGTCCAATTCTTGAATACAGTTCGGGTCATAATCTCACAATTTGTGAGTTTGAGCCCCATGTTGGGCTCTGCACTGACAGTGTGGAGCCTGCTTGGGATTCTCTCCCTGCCCACCCTCCCCGCAACACCTCTCTTAAAACAAATAAATTTTAAAAACTGCAGTATCTGCAGCATGCTATAAAGTAAAATGCAATAAAGCAAGTATTCTTCTAATTATATTGTTGGTGGTACTGGGTATAGTCATATTGGTTTTTTCTGATATTAGTATATCATATTGTGGGGTAAAGCAATAAGAAAATATGTAGATGTCACTGAGAACCAGGATCTTCAGTGTGGGAGAAAGAAAATAGAGGTGTCAGATCAGTGAAGCTAAGTAAACATCTTATGCCTGAATGTGAACTATAAGGTCATGATGAACTTTATCTTAGGATAAAGAAAAAAGCATGTTGTATTCCATTTTCTTGAAACAATGACCAACCCAACTGTCCTGAGCACCCTTAGGACCCTGATTTTGGGTCTAAGTGTTAAAGGATTTAATGTTAAATACTAAAAGGAATGAGGGGTTCTTGGAGAAATAGCTCATTCTCAGTCCAGGAAGGGAAATGTGAAAGAGGAGCTGGGAATACCTCATCATACCAGAAGCAAATGAATTATCAAAGACAACTGGGGTCGTGTCAAAAGCACGCAAAAGTTAACTTGAAGAGGCTCCCACTGGCCAGAGATGGAACAATTCAAGGTTCACTAAGAATATTAATGGCAGTGGATTGAAACAAATCAAAATGAATGAATACATGATGGCAACTACCACCACAACCAAACACGAACACCTACATGTAGAAATAGAGCTTCACTGGTTACTTTTAGAAAATGATATGGAGTCAAATTATTGTTCTGAAAATGGTTTTTTAAAAGGTTGGGGGGTTTGAATAAGAAATTTATCTTGCCTTCCCTATGCGAATTGCACCTCGAGATAACAAAAATCGATGGGCAAAGTTTGTCCTCATCAAAGTATTCCAGTTAGTAAGTTAAAAGGGAGATTAAAACAGTTACCATTTTCCAACCCCTGATAGTTGGAATGGACCTCAGCACCGACTAATAATAATTGTTAATATCACAAAAAGTGAGACAACCAGATATTACAGCCCTACTACTGACAGAGGAGCACAGTGCCATCTATAAAGTACTATGGACAAAAACTCAGATCTAAATATAATTCAGGTACTGTGGTAGGTTGGAGTCCTTCAAGGAGACTCCATTCTAGGAGACAAGACGCAGATTGCCTTTTGCAGCACTCTTGTGACTTATTCTGGTCACGGTTTGCTGAATCTTTCTGGGTGACACAGAAGCAAGCTTGCCACATCTTTATTCTCAGCTTTCAACCTCACCCCATGCCTCTTCATTTCCTCTCACGGACTCCCTCATAGTCTTTGCTATAATGTTCCTCTCCCTGCCCTATTTAATGAACAATTCCTAAGGACTTAAAATTTACTCCCCTGTTTTCTACTGAAATTCTTCTGTAAACCACCTGCTGGCCCCATCCCTTAGCACTCTCTCCCTTCCTCACAGTGTTCCACACATGCTGGTGTTTTGTTTGTTCCTCAGACACAAATCTCACTTCCACCTAAGGGCCTTTATGCTTGCCGTTCCCTCTGCCTAGGATGCTTCATTTCCAGGACGTTTCCTGTCTGGATCCCATGATCATGTAAGCCTGGCTTAAATGTCACCTGTTAAAGGTCTTCCCTCCATGACCATCACTTCACTTTTTCTTTATCATCCCCATCAGTTACCTGCTTGTCTTCCTGCTTCTTAAATACAAGCTGCATCTGGGAAAGGGCTTGCAGCCCATTTTGCTTTCCAGCCCATCATAGCAACTAGACCAGCACATCACACACAGTAGGTACTGCATAGGTATTTGTTGACTGAACTCTGAATCCGCTAACCCATACAACTCTCTTGGCTGACAGGGTTTTAGTATGCATGTTTATAAAACACTAGTAAATAGCATTATTAAATTCTATACAAAAAGAAAACTAAGGATAGTCCACATTTAAACATCACTCTTTGATATTCATCTGGAGCCAAAGTAATGTCAGCCGGCTTAGTTTCTGGTCACAAAGGGGGAAAAAAAGTGTACAAAGTGTACAAGGCTAGGACCAGGCTGCCATCACTCTTAGGGTTCCACTAATGCTCAGACACCCATTATTATGTCTTTTGATGTGATACAATATAATGTGTTAGTTGAAAATATTTAACTTGCAACTATGAGCTCTCTTGGGATAATTTGCACTCTATCCCTTCATACTCTGCAGAATAAAGGAATAAGGTCAACAACAGGATGAAATAATCACACAAATCCTGAGGACAGGACATTCTTCAGGACTGTGAAATCTTCAGTAAAAGGGAGTTAAATGGCATAACCAGATGAAATGCAAGTCCCAAAATGGGTCTGCTTTGTCCTGTAAAGGGCATTTTTGAAGTTGATAGAAAGTATTGACTGGGTCTAAAATAAAAAGGTGTATTGTCACGGAGAGGTGGAGAGTGAATCCAGATACAAGAATATGTAGGGTAAGATCTCATTTTGTTTCATTTTTTTTTATATATAAAGTTTTAATTTATTTTGAGAGAGAGAGAAAGAGGGTGTGAACAGGGGAGGGGCAGAGAGAGAAAAGGGAGAAAGAACCCAAGTGGGCTCTTCACCGTCAGGGCAGAGCCTGACAAGGGGCTGAAACTCAAGAACTGTGTTATCATGGCCTGAGCTGAAACCAAGAAGCGGACTCTTAACCCATGGAACCATGCAGGGCCCCCCGTAAGACCTCATTTTAGAATGAGCACACATACACAAATACCTTATACACAGACGTGGTAGTATTAGCAACTTCTGGATATTGTGAGTATGGTCTTATCTGTTATCTTCTATCATATACTCTTTCCACTTTCACAGTTAACAGAGAATTTTAAATGAAAAAGAAATTTCTTTTTAATGTTTATTTTTGAGGGAGAGAGAAAGAGCACAGAAAAAGAGGAAGTGCAGACAGAGAGACAGAGACAGAGGATCTGAAGTGGGCTCTGTGCTGACAGCAGACAGCCCGATGTGGGGCTCAAACTCATGAACCATGAGATCATGACCGGAGCTGAAGTCAAGACACTTCAACCGACTGAGCCACCCACGTGCCCCAAAAAGAAACTATTTTTTTATTTAAGAATTTATGCCTTTTATGTTCAAATGGCAATTTTTGTTACCTTTCAACTAGGTAACCTGGGCAGATTTCTACTGGGAAATTTGCAGTACCACACTTTTGGTCTTCAAACCTGACTTGCTGGACATCCATCCTAGATTGGTAACATTAAGGAAGAAAGTTCAAGCCCTTCCTGCCATCGCCGACTGGATACAACGTAGGCCCCAAACCAGGCTCTAGGTGATGTGTGCTACCTCCAAGCTTTACTGTTCTTCACAGCATCGCTTCCATCAGATAAGACGCCACAGCAGCCTGCCCTGTAACCCATACACTCCCCTCCCCAGCTGAATCAAGTCTTTCAATCTTGCCATTTTCTGCTTAAACAAACAAACAAAAAGGAAAAAGGGGGGTAGGGAGAGTGGGGAGAGAGCATTTAGTTTTCAGTATCCATTTTTTTTTTTTCTCCCTAGAATAACCTCACATCATTTACAACTGAGAAAGAAGAGTTTACAGTCCAGGCAGGGCTCACTTTGCATCACTTACAAGATGCATGGATTTCAGTCACAATGGTTAAGTAGCACATTTCCCAAATGGTTTGGACTTCCGCTTAACTGCATAAAGTATTAACTTCGCAGCTAGCTCTTCAGCTCACAAATCACCATGTAGATAACAGATACACATCGTGAGTAACCCCCTACCATATCACTTCTCTCGAAGCCTGTCAGTGGTTGGTCACTGCACACCTGTTATTCATGCACAGACAGCAAACTGTGTAGTTGCATTGCCTGCTTATCTCAGTGATAAACCCAATTTTAAAAAGTGGATAATTTAAAAAGGGAACTCGTCAACAAAGATGAAGTACAATCAAGAAATGAAAAGTGATAATGCTGGAGCCAAATTCAAATTGAACAGAAATGGGAAGAGCAGACGGTTACAAAACAGACAAAAGAACCAGATAGGCACCTCATCGATGATAGGCACATGGTAAATAAGCATAGGAAAAGATCCTCAACATCACATCACCAGGGAAAGGAAATGAAAACCAAGAGATACCACTACATAACTGTTAGAATGGCAAAGATTCAAAACACTGAAAACACCAAATGCTGGCAAAGATGTAAAGCAAAACAAACCTTTATTCACTGCTGACAGGAATGCAAGATGGCAAAAACAACTTAGAATTTGACAGTTTCTTAAAAAACTAAACCTGTTCTTACCATATGATGCAGCAATTATGCCTTTTGGTACTTACCCAAAGGCGTTCAGAGCTTAGGCGCACGCACAAACTTGCTCACGGATCTTTTTGACAGCTTTACTGGCAACTGCCAAAACCTGGAAGCAACCAAGATGCCCTTCAGTAGTAAGTTGGACAAATGAACCATGACGCAAGCAAACAAGGGGATATTATTCAGCAGTAAAAAGAAATGAGCTATGGAGCCATGAAAAGACATGGAGGAAATTTAAGTGCAGATTACTAAGTAAAAGAAGCCAATGTGAAAATCTATGTACTGTAGGATTCCAACTACAGGACATCCTGGAAAAGGCAAAAGTATGGAGAGCAGGGGTGGTGACGGGCTAAGGAGTAGGGGGGGTTGAAAAGGTGGAGTATAGAGAATTTCTAGACAGCACAACTATTGTGTATATTATAATGGACTTGTTAACTTCCTATGAAATACAAAACAAAGAGCAATCCCTAATGCCAACTATAGACTTTGGGTGATGAGGTGTCAATGCAGGTTCACTGATTTTAAACAAATGCACCGCTCTGGAATGGGGGCATTGATGAAAGTGGGGGGAGAAGGGATATATGGGAATTCTCTGCTTTCTGTTCAATTTTGCTACGAGCCTAAAGCTCCTCTAGAAAATAAAGCCTATTAAAAAGGAAAATAGAGCAGGTATAGTTTTCAGGACACTGATAATGCAGTAAAATGTTGAAAGATGATACTAATTCAGAATTATAATTTACCAAAGTATAAAAAGAATGCTCACTTGTAATTATACAAGTATTGATACATTTTCACAAAAGTAATACTTTATCAGTTTCTTTTACTACTAAAATTAATTTTATTACTTTTTCCATTTACCTATACATTTTTAAGCAACAATATTTTTAATGTGCTGAGGAAGAAGTTTGAAAGTCATAGAACAGTCTTCTCCAATGACTAACGTTATTTTGCACAATCTCAAATTTGCAGTCATTTTTATGGCCCCACGCTACCATGGGAAGCAAACACCATCCACACAAGCCATTTCTAAACAAGTTTTAGAAATCTTGCAAGGAACTATGGATTATCCCTCAACCAATTTTAAACCATAATTATAGCACTGGAATATCATATCATATTTCAGTTCAATTTACATAATATTAATATTGGACTGTCTGATCTTAGCATATGTTGTGTATAGAAACAGACCAATGATAGATGGCCTTATGCCTGAACTACAGGAGAGGGGAAGGAGAACATGGTTGAGAAGCGAGAAACGGGGAGAGGGTGTAGGGGAATAAAAAGAAAAGGAACATTCAGCTAGGTATGATCTTGTTTTAAGGTGCTTCTTTCATCAAGACAATGTTCTACGAAATAAGAGAAAAGGTGTTAAATACTTTATACATTATTAAGGATTATAGATAAAAACAGTGTATTTCCAAAATAACCTGCTTCTTTGGATCACATTTTTTTAAGTGCATTTCTTTCTTTTGAGAGAGAGAGAGCAAATGGGATGGGTAGGGAGAGAGGGAGGGTCGCCAAGTAGTTCCTCATGGTCAGTGTGGAGTCTGACGTGGGGACTCGAAACCACAAACCATGAGATAGATCATGACCTAAGCCGAAATCAAGACTCACACTCAACTGACTGAGCTAGCCAGGAGCCCTGGATCACATTTTCTTATCACTAGCGGCTGTTAATAAATGATAATATGTTGGTTTTAAGTGAATCTCATTGCAAAGTACTCAATCCTCTTACCAAGGCAATCTAAAGAGAAAAATTATGTTTCACAGAAGAAATTCATTCAATTAATAATCTAGAGAATGAAGGTAGTAACTTTTCTTCCTTCTTACGCATGTTCATTTTCTGCCATAAAATTACATTCTGACAAGATTTAATAAAAATAGAATTTAGGAAAAGCAAGAAATACAATGCTTATCTAAAATTATAAAAATTCAAAATAAGATAATCAATTTCATTTGTTTACACGAATCACAATTCAACTATAAAATGCAACCAGAGCAGGTTTCATAAGGAAATATTTCATTTCAATCATAGCATCATCATTAACCTTTAGGTCACTGTTTTTCACTGAAGGACATTCCATCATCCCATCCTGTCCCCAAGTTAAATGGCTCCTTGCTGAGTGAGCAAGTATGAGAGAACATGAATGAATCAGAGTTGCATACTGTAATCAGACAAAAACACATTTTGGGAAGAAATGTAAGAATCATTTCCTTAATTTTACGGACATTTAACTGTCTGGCTCAGGTCAATGAAAACCAAATCTCTTGATACTCCACTCTAACCACTATACAGTAACACTAACAATCAGAAACAACAGTAATGTTGCAATATAAATATCTCCTGGCATAAAGTTTTAAGTCTCTGGGGTCAGGAATACAGTTATGAACACACATAAGGCATATGTCTGCTACCTCCTTGTATGTTGTATTAAAAAATAAAAGTTGCTTCAGTTGGTCAAGATAATATTCCAACAACTATGGCTTTACATGCCCTTTACTGATAATGGATTATTATGTTCACTGACATCAGTCCAATGAACGCACTGATGGGAATACGTAATAAATTTCAGTTTATTGAGAAACAGACAATATTAAGCACATATGATCTCATTTGTGCTCCATATTATATTTTTAAGGGTAAAGGGAGAATTAGAACCATTAAAAAGGGTGTGAAAATACAACTTATGATCACTAATACTTTTATTAAGCCAAAGACATAACAGCATTACAGGGAGAACGCAACTACATCTCATTAAAGATTATTATGGATTTAACAACAAAAGAAACAGCCTATCACTGAAGACACATTAACACAGAAAAGTAATGAGAAATTCAATATGAGACTTTTAAAAGGTAGTATTCCTGCAATCTAAGTGATTTGGGTCCTGTGATGTAGGAGGAGGTAGTAACAGTATTTGCAGATTCCTTCTAGCCCCATTATACTAAAATATATTGAATACACTCAAAATACTTTCTAGATTGGGTAAATCTACTGAATCATGAGCTTTCAGAGTCTATAATATCTGAAGACTGCTTTGAGAGCTTCATTACTCTTCTAACTCCAGAGGACTGTATTACCTTAGCGTCTTAGGAAGTCAGGATGCCTCGAAAGTATAATCTCCAATAATTAACAAGTCTGTGATTTATAAATAAGTTTATTTATAATGATATTTACATAATAAAAACAAAACACATGAAACTCACAAGTTATACAAAGAAACTGATGTATAATAAAAACAGCAAGATAGACTGACAGGCAAAATTTTAAAGAAAGATTTAATAAAGAGTTAAATATCAAATAGACAACTTTACTTCTTCTAAATTTCACTTTGTCACCCACACTGAATTGGAATTGAACATGGCTCTCTCTTCAGGAGGTCCTGTACTGGATACTCTGGAAACTGATAAATTATATTTTGAGAAGTGTTTAATGTTAATGACCTATTTCCATGCAGTACCTATCGCTGCCTTAGTATGTAGTCACATTCAGTCTGCTTTGAAGTGAAATAGCCTGTAATCTGTTCTGCCAGGCGAGACAAATGTTACCCACATTTTGCGAAGACATGGAGACGTGGCAGGAATAGTCTACTGTTTAGAGAGTAAAGAGAACTGGAGAAGTGACTGGGCAACAGTTTCAAGAGAAGCAAAAGCCAGGAGAGGGAAATCAATGAAAACATGCACAAGAATAGGCAGAGGAGTAAGCACGATTAGTGCGGCTGGGAAATGAACAGAAGGAATTAATCCATGGAGCAAGATAAGGGCTTCTTCAGTTACTATTCACTGGAAAACAACTTAGTGCCTAGCCAAACCAATCTGTTTCAACAGAAGTACTTGGAAGGACCTGGGGGTGTTAGGATATGGAATGCCACCTTAAAATTCAGGTTGAGTTCTTGTTGACAGTGGTGAACATCTGCTTCAAATAGCAATAAAATGAAAGCTATATAATCTATACAGCTGCATCCTTTAAACTAACCAAAAAAAGAACTTCAAAGGAGACAAGGAAAAACAAGACATAAGCATTGTCAAATAAGGCACATGTAAAAATCTACACACATTATCCAGTGAAAGACAATATATATATATTTGGAGGTAGAAATAATTACAAAAATACTGACATTTCTAAAGCATTAGCATATTTGTTACAAACAATCACCAACTAATCCCCATTCAGAAAACTGTTTTGTAAAATGATTATTCAACATCTTCAGGACTACATATTTGTGGCTTTTTTTTTTTTTTTTAAATTTCACATGTGAGCATCTGGAGAATTCAGTTAGTGGCAAAAAAGTTGTCCATACTATGAGAAATGTAATATGGAAATTATAAAAAGTTATAAATGTTCATAAACCCCATGGTCATCATAATGTAAATGTCCTTGAGTGCACCAAGTTGATATTTCCTCATCAGTTAGGAATTCATAATCCTTAACTTCACAGGCCCATTGATGTTTTTAGTAATGTGGCTATATCTGCTGGCATACTCCCTTCATCACCTGCAGGTCAGAAAGCGGCAAGAAAAGTTTAATGAAAATATTTTATGAAATATATTTTCTCTAACTTTGGTGAATCCCTAATTATTTTTCAAGGCCCAGTTTGTTTCAATGTCATTCCTTGTTTAAAAACCTTCGCAAATCCCTACCTGTATGCAGGGCTACTTCCTCTGTGCTAACATTCATATCGCCAGCACAGCAATCTACAGGCGAGGCTTCTGATTTCACATAAATACATCTAAAGATACACAGGTATTGATCTGGATGATATTCGATTCATAGAACACACAGTATTTACTCCTCAGGTTTACCTGGTGAAAACCTTTATGTAACAAACTGAAGAGTGGAAACAAAGACAACCAAACAGAAATCATCCATCTACACCCTTATTTTTAGGACAAAGACTTAGACTTAACTGGCACATCTAAACAAAACAGTGAGTATGGCGTACCAGCTGAAGAGTAAAGTGCCCATAACTATAAATAACCTTTTCCCAATGTTTTCCCCACATTTCAATTAAATCAGACTCCAGTCTCTAGACACTTATCCAGTTAGTATTCAGGATTTTCTACAGTGGGAAAACATCTTGTGTCAAGGTGATATAGAATCTAGTTATCCTGATTAACTCAATTAGTCAGACTGTTTTTAGATGACCTGGTTTATTAGTTTATAGTGACAATGGTATAGCTGTTTTTTAGATGACCTGATTAGTTTATAGACACAACGGTATATCAACATTTGTACATTCTTCAGCAATGAGTAACTTTAGAAATTAGATATGGCTAAAATGCAGCAAAACTAATCATTTTTCTCTCTGTCACACATACACACATACATAAAATTATGAGAGTAACTTTATCTACTCTTCTCATTTTAGTAAAAAACATATGCACAGAAAGACAAACTATTCCATAATCTCTCAGGGAGCTCACTGACACCCTTGCTTTAAACTCTTCGCAGACTTAACTAAAACAGCCTGTGAAATCTAAATTGAAACTTGTTCCAAATTAAGTGGCCCAAGTAAATAAATAATCAGATCCAGAAAAGAGTTAGGAAATAAGATTACAAACCTACAAGACAAGATTATACAAAATTTAGTATTTTAGGAATTCAGGAAGAGATGGAAAGAAGGAAAGGGTGAGGAAACTCTTCTAAATTTGAAGATACTAACGATATAATGCAATAAAATGTAATGTATGAACTTTGGATTTTTTTTTTTTTTTTTTTTTTTAAAGGCTATAAGAAACTTTAAGGAGATAATTGGGAAAATCCAGATATGGACAATTTATAATATTTGAAAATTACTGTTAATTTTTTGGCTATAATAATGGTACTTTGGTGACTCAGAGGAATGCTGAAATATTCAGAATGAGGTATGTGTCTACAACTGACTGAAATGGCTCATGAGTAAAAGCAGCTAGATGAAGCAAAATGTTTACAACTGTTAAATTCATTTATACTATGCTTTCAACATTTTTGCATGAAAATTTCCATAATAAAAGTCTTAAAAGGTAGAAAATTTATTAGTATAATCTCATTAAGAGATTAAAGAAAACTAGCACACATCTCCAAATCATAATCCTTATTCTAAAGCAGTGGTTATTGAGTTCCAGTCCCAATTTCTGACTGAGTAGACTGGAGTTAGGGCTGGAGTTAGGCTTGGGAATTTGCATTTCAAATTGGCAATTTTCCAGGTGATGCTGTTGGTCCAACGTCTATACTCTGAGAACCACTAAGGCAAGTTCTAGAAACACAAAAATCTGACAAGCATTTCTGAAATGACTCATGATGCTTAATCTTTCATAGTTTCATGGGTAAACGTTGTGTGCAGATTTTTAACATAAAGCACAGACACAATTATACTTTTTGTTTACAGCGGAAACGAATCTGACTGTGAAAGGTGAAAAGAAGGGAACATGTACTCTCATTAGGTCAGTGGAAATTATTTAAATGAAATCAGAAGCAAAATCATAATAGTTTATACAGTAAAGAGATTATTGTATCCACAGCCTATGAAATAAAATACATACTGGCAAAACCCGATACATAAATAACTAAATGTATTTCTTGTTAAAACAAGACAAAGGAAAATTTCCTACAGAAAGGAACAGTGCTAAATGGGGGAATGATTCTTTATAACTGAACATCTTAAAGCTAACAGTCTAAACATATAGCTGAAATAAGTTGCTATTTTAACAAATACTTGTGAAAATACAGGTACAATTTTAGACTAAATAATTTACTTGAATTATGACTAGACATTACTGAACACAAATTGGTCTCATCTGAAATATCATTTAAAAAAAAGTTCAGGGTACTATACAAAAGAGAATGAACAGAAGAAAGAGACTACAGTGGATAGAAAGCTGTCAAATTTTGGAAGATGAAAAGCAAATGGAAGAACGGAAGCTGACTTTAGCAAAAGTCAAAAAGTTTAGCAAAGGAAAAACTTAAGTGTATGCAGGTGGGAAATGCAGGAAGGTTACTTCATATTCAGAATCCCTTCCCCGCCTCCCAAAGCTCAAAAACATGGAGGTGCTGCACAAGTTCTAAAAGATGAGGAATACACAGAGCTAAACCAGGCTGCAGAGTAGGGCACCTAAAGCCTGTGCAACAGAGCCAGCCATTCACCCCTGATACAGAAAGAAGGATTATTTGGGAAGTTTCAATCAGAAGAACACTGGACACAGGGATAGAAGACTGGAACAGCTTCTCCTTTACTCTAAAAGTGCAGTCAATAGGCACTACATCTGCCGCCATCCTCATTTCCTAAAAGACTGGAGAATATGTTTCTAGGGAAATGAACTAGCCCGTGAGAAGCAACCTGTATGTATGAAGATAGTCGGGCCAACAATCAAACTGCTGAAACCCCAATTAGCTAACTATGATGGTTCTACTTAAAGACATTTTTAGAATAAAGCCTACATATCTGGATATGTGCTAAAGCTACTAAATGAGAATATTTAATTGCTTTACTAAATTTGAGAAGATGCCCTAACAAAACAATCCGAAAAAAATGCTGCCCTGCGGAATTTGTCTTATGCATTCACTCTGTTGCTTTTGCTACATCATCTGAAATCGGCAGGTTGCCACTCCACACAGAGCCCAGTGACTGACTAACTGTTCAAGTGTTAACCATCACAGTTACTTCTTACTCAGACTTGCTCTAACGCCTACCTCTCCAACCTGAAGCACTGGAAATAAATGCTACACAGGAAAGACACGTACTAATTTCACCATATGCCTTTCTCACTCTTAAAACAGATTAAAATATACTGAACTCTTTACAATACAGAGTGCCCAACAAAAAACTGGGACATAGTAAATATTCAATGGAAATGTGCTGAACTGAAATAAACCATGATCAATATTAGGAATATCCTTACTTACCAGAATGATAAAATAGCCTGTATCCAATTAAATTTAAGACCTAAATGACTGCATGCTAACTTGTGTAAAACAAAGAATACATATATTTACTTATGTCTATCTACATAAAATAAGTGGTCANGTATTATATGGAAATCAATTTGACAATAAACTATTTGTAAAAAAAATAAATAAATAAATAAAAAATAAGTGGTCACATGCTTTTTTAAAAGGAAGGCCAGTGTGTCACTTTTATGGGGAAACTGGATGACAGAGTGGGAAGGAGTCTTTTGTTTGCCATTTCATATCTTTTGAATCTTGAATTATGTGAATGTATTGTATTTCCAAAACTTTAAAATTATTCTTTTCAAAAAAGTCAAGGGGCGCCTGGGTGGCTTAGTTAGTTAAGTGTCCGACTTTCACTTATGTCATGATCTCGCGGTTCATGGGTTCGAGCCCCGCGTCGGGCTCTGTGCTGACTGCCAGCTCAGAGCCTGGAGCCAATTTCAGAGTCTGTATCTCCCTCTCTCTCTGACCCTCCCCTGCTCATGCTGTCTCTCTCTCTCTCCTAGAAATAAATAAAAAATATTTAAAACAAAAAAAAAAAAAAACAACAAAAAAAGTCAAGTGAAGAGAGTTCTCTTAGAGGGTTCCTTCCAGTACCCAACAAACTTCAATCTGAAATTACTAAATTTTGAGGGGTGCAGGGGAAGCATTTTTTTGCACTCTAGTAAGTATTTACTGGTCAAAATGAAATTGTTAATGTTACAGTCCTTAATAAATTAATATCATGTTATGTATTTTAAATTTTCGGGTTCATATACATTACTTATATAGTAAGTGAGTCATAAAACTGTGGATAAAATTATAGATCTAATTTTATTTGAGGGATATTTTGGTGGCAAGAGATAAGGGATAGAAGAGCCAGAATTTTCCAAAACCGAATGTTCATATCAATTCTGTCAAAATAATCTTAGTTACTGTAGTGCTTCTGAAATGACTATGCTTATCTTCTACCAGGCCATCCCTATACTGTATGCCAGGTAAGGATTCAGACCATTTTTGTTAATTCCTTGCTACTGCTGTTTTTCATACAAATATTGAAGTTTCTGCTTACAAACAACTTACCTTCATCTACTGTGGTCATATCTTGTTCTAGTTTCAATTTCTGTTGGTTAATTTTTAGCATGGATTCTTCAATTGTCCCTTGGCTTATTAATTTTATAACTAGTACTTCTCTAAAGAAAATAGAAGATATGTCCACTGGTTACTTAATGTAAAACTTGGATACATATAAACTATATAAAACATCCTAGAGGTCAGTAAGAATAATGTGAAGATTGCATAATAAATATATTCCTAACTTTAAATTTCCTTTTATTCATATTATTTGGGATTAACATTTTCTGAGCATGTAACTTTTAAACATCCTTTCTTATTGATCCAAGAAGACAAAGATATCTGTACTCCAAAAATTACTAGTAAAACTTATTACAATAAACAGTTTGGGTTCAGATAATTATTCCACTTTGAAAACGAACATGCTTTGCTCATCACGTTCCAATCAATAATTTAGTACAAAAAGGGAGTACAGTGAAGTACAAAGATTACACAGGCATTTTAGTCCTATAATAGGGACTGATAAATATTTGGTTCATAAATGAATTTATCAATGTCTTTTGGAAATACATACTCCACAGAGAAAACAATGATTACTGGCTACTCACATGTGAAAGCAGAGTTGAATTATAGGTATTTTCACCTCCAATGTCAAAATGAACCTTCACCTAAAATATCTACAACTAAAATAATGTGCTTCCTTAAGGATAATAGAGTAGCAATAGTATATATATTACTAAATCTATCTGGCTCTTAAATGGCCTAACAAAAAAGCCTTTTCAGTTACTAATATTTTTCAAATAGGCTGAACCATTGATAATATTCTGTTTTCGTCACTTGCAGAACTAACTGGGGTAGGGAAGGAGGTTATTTTAACTACTAGAAAACGAATACATTACATGGTGAAGTATGTCATATTCAACATTGCTGGTATGAAATACAGCAGCAGCCAGGGTTTGTTGAAAATATAACAACTGAAGAAGAATACTGACAGACTACTCTATACAAATTATATAGGCATTTGGTTAAAATTAGATTTCAACTCAAAATACTTACTTAGTCTGGCCTACTCTATGGCATCTATCTTCTGCTTGTTTGTCATTATAAGGGTTACAGTCAATATCATGAAGTATAACAACATTTGCTGAAGTCAGATTGATTCCTAGGCCACCAGCTTTTGTTGACAGCAGAAACACGAAGATATCCATATCAGTATTAAACTCATCAATTAGATGAATCCTATAAGATAAATATATTAGGCTAAATTTCACTAAAATGTACACAATTAAAATTGAAAACAATCACACTACATGGAAAAAAAACCTTGAAGATGTAAATACATGCTTCTGGCACTAAAGAACGTTTCCTGCAGTAATTTTACTGAAAGACCATCTCGATTCACCAACTTCTTTTTGGTACCATATTTCTTCCTACTAACTCTCACTTTAATTCAACTATTCAGGTTTGAGTAATGATACTGGATTATTTTCTCCTTTGTTGAAGGACTTCTGCTTATCTACATTTTGTGTACGGCTTTTCAATCTTTAGCCTTTGTCAGCTTTAGCCTTCTCAGAAGTCTGTCAGCAGCTGCTCATGATACGTATGGACTAAGGACCTCACAATCAAACTAGAGCAGTGTATTCTCTTTTAGCACAAATTCTATCTTTAATGTAGGGGGAAAAATTCTGGCTGATAAAAAAACAAACCAAAAGATTTAATGAAAAGCCTAAAGTTTTAAAACAAACAATCTTGATTTAATGTAAGGTGCTTCAACGCTCTAAACAAGTTTTAAAGGGGAAAAACACTGTAAGGTACACAATTCTCATTAGATACTGAAAGATATTTGTACACAATTCAGATCAAAATCTTAAAAAAGAAAAATTTCCTTATTTTAATGCAATGATTTCAAATAACCACACAAAAGACTCAGAACAAGACAATTCAATCAAATGCTCCATATATATTTAAAAATCCCATCATTTACTCTTATTTGAAGGTGAAGTGGAGAGAGATTTTCTGAAACTGAAGTGAAGTATACGAACCTTTCAGAAATCTGGGTCTTTCCATCTAATCTGAGGTACCTATGCTGATGATGTTTTAAGAGAACCTCTAAAATATCCAGCATCATGGTAAATTGGCTAAATAATACAACTCTATCACCCTGTGAAAATACATATATGGATTAGATACATGAAAAATAAAACTATATTAAGTATATAATGATCAACTGCTTCTTTAATAAAAATCAAGTATTCACAGCCAAGGTAAATTTCTTGTTATAGATATAACAAGCTTATATGTAAATAAATTATCTTAACTTCTAAACTTCAGACTTAAAATATAATTCTTAGTTTTGATTTTTAAGGACAGTTAATGAAAACAGCTACAAAAGTACTATTTGGATTTATGATCTTACAAATGTACATGATTTCACAAAGAAACTATAGTAGTAGTTAAATAACTTCAAAATATCTTCAATTACTAATTTTGGGGCAAACATATAATCAATTATGAAATAATGACAATTCTGATTATTTTTTAAAAGCAACAATACAGATGTATTCTACTAGATTCTAGTTTTTTTCTGAGGCTCAGAAGAGGAAAAGGAGTCAGGAAAACATATCCCCAAATATATCCCTTAAATGGTCAAAGCATTAGTTTCTAGAAAAATGTAGAACAGCCATAGGCTACAATTTCAAGAAAGTCAAATCATGCCAGAATTATTTTAAAGAAGTTTATGTAATTGGAAAAAATTAAGAGGAATAGCTTTCTCTTTATTACCTTCTGTTTCAATTCAGACAAGATGCATCCTAAAACTCGGAATTTTCCAGAATCTAAAATCAAGTCCATGTCTAACTGGAAGCTATTGATATGTCGATATTGTTTACAAAGTACATGTAATTCAAAGTCTGTCATAACTTCCATATCTTCAAAGATCAAGTCAGGATTAGCCTCACAATGTGTAGGTTCCTCAAAACAAAACAAAATACACACTTAAAAATGAAGACAATTTATAATATGATCAGAACACTGAAAATTGTTCACATCTGATAAAACAGCTAAATATCATATATCAGTGCAACCAATTTAGCAAAGGAAAATAATACTCAGTTTTTAAGTACAATAAAAAGGGGAGAGTTCTTAATGCTTTAGAGATAACATGCTGAAATATTCAGAGATGAAATAATGTCTAGAATTTGGTTCAAAACACTCCTAAAGACGGGTCTAGATGAAATGAGCAGTGTCATTCCAGATAATAAATGTAAAAGAAAATGCGTGAAGTTTATATGGACATAAAATTTCATTATATGATTCTCTCTACTTTTACACGCTTGAAATTTTCCATAATATATTTAAAACAATATAAAAACATTTAAAACAGAAAATAATTGCTTTTAACACCAAAATCTATAAAGGAGAACTATGCATGGGTGCTAAGGGAGAATGAGGCAAAAACAAAGATTAATTAAAACTATGGGCAAGGGGCACCTATGTGGCTCAGTTGGTTAAGCGACCTACTCTTAATTTTGGTTCAGGTCATGATCTAACGGTTCGTGGGTTCAAGCCCCACATTGGGCTCTGCGCTGACAGCAGAGCCAGACTTGGGATTCTCTCCTGCCCTCTCTCTCTGTCCCTACCCATCCACCATGTACTCTAAGTACATAAACATGAAAAAAATAAACTACAGACAAAATATAATAAAGAAAAAAATGAAGAAAACAAATGAAGACAATCAGAGGACATAAAACCTCAGGGATCTTTTTGGTAAAAAATAAAGAAAGAAGTGCATTATGGAAGTCTCAATCAGGAGTTGGCAAATTTCCTGTAAAGGGACAGACAGTAAGTAACTTAGGTAGGCTCTGTAGGGAAAATGATTGTTTTGCCAACTACTCAACTTTGCACCTGTACAGGCACAATGCTGTTTCACTTTTTTTGTGTTTCACAGATAATGTATTTTTTTTTTTTTTTAACAAATCGAAGGTTTGTGGCAACCCTGTGTTGACCGTCTGCTGACACCATTTTTCTAAAAATATTTGTTCACTTTGTCTCTCTGCTAAGTTTTAAAATATTTCAAAATTTTTCATTACTATTATATTTGTTATGATGATCAGTGACTACGACTCGCTGAAAGCTCAGATGTCAATAGCATTGTTTTAGCAATAAAATATTTTTAAATTAAGGTATGCACACTTTTTTTAGGAGTTATGCTATAATACATTTAACTGACTACAGTACAGTATAAACATAACTTGTATTATTTTTTAATTAAAAAATTTTTAATGTTTTTGTTTATTTTTTAGAGACAGAGAGACAGAGCATGAGTGGAGGAGAAAGAGGGAGACACAGAATCCAAAGCAGGCTCCAGGCTCTGAACTGTCAGCACAAAGCCCAACATGGGGCTCGAACTCACCAACTGCAAGATCATGATCTGAGCCAAAGTCGGTCACTTAACCAACTGAGCCACCCAGCTACCTCTAAACATAACTTTTATATTCATGAGGAAACAAAAAAATTCCTCTGACTTGCTTTATTGTGGTGGTCTGGAACCAAGCCTGCAATATCTCTAAGGAAGTAGTCACAGACAAAAAATAGAAACAGAAGACCTGTGTGTTAAAATAAAACTTTATTTACAAAAATAGCCCATTATAGCCATAGTTTGTCAATTTCTGATATATACTGTCAGTCCTCTTGGTTCTTACGTTCTTCACATTGTCTTTTTTTTTTTTTTTTTTAATTTTTCTTAATGTTTATTTCTGAGAGAAAAAGACAGAGTGTGAATGAGGGAAGGGTGAAGAGAGAGAGAGACAGAGAATCTGAAAAGACTTCAGTCTCTGAGCTGTCAGCACAGAGCCTAATATAGGGCTTGAACTCACGAGGTGTGAGGTATGACCCGAGCTGAAGTTGGACACTTAACCAACTGAGGCAGCCAGGCACCCCATCTTGAACTTTGTCTTAGAAATAAAAATGCAGGATGCCTGGATGGCTCAACTGGTTAAGCATCTGGCTTCAGCTCAGGTCATGATCTCATGGTTTAAGTCCTGCATCGGTTTCTCTGCTGTCAGCGCAGAGCCTGGTTCAAATCCTCTGTCCCTCCCTCTCTCTGTCCCTCCCCTGCTCTCTCTCTAAAATAAACATTAAAAAAAATTTAGGGTGCCTGGGTGGCTCAGTTGTTAAGCAGCTGGCTTCGGCTCAGGTCACAATTTCTGGTTCTTGAGCTCGAGCCCTGCATGGGGTGAGCCCCACTTCTCTCTCTCCCCCTCTCTCTCTGCCCCCACTCACTTGTGCCCTCTCTCAAAAAATAAATAAAATACATAAAAATAAAAATGCTTTTCTTAAATATGGAGCCAATATGCTCATTAGGTTTAACATTATGTTTAATAGTGTAATAAAGTTTAGTGTTAACATATATGAAATCCTTACCTTTAGCATAAGCTGAGACATTTCCTTGAGCTTTTCAGCTGTGTAATATTGGCGATGTAATAAAGGATGATTGGCCATTTTTCGCAATTGCATCATTACATTGCACATCTCTGTGTTTTTTTCTGCGATCCAAAGAACACACATAAAAAAAACCCCAAAACCAAAAAGCCCACTTTAGATGCTGTCTCCCCATTCTGCCCCTCCCTCGCATGTGCGTGCTCTCATTCCATTTCTCAAAAATAAACAACAAAAAAACCCACAATCCCTAGCTGATAGCTGTTTGCTGAAATATATCTCAATGCAAACAAAAGTTTAAAATTATTTCTTCAAATTCTAACTAATTTAAAAAATGGACAAATCCCATCATAACATGACTAAACAAAATGCAGTCCCAGTATGGATTATTTTTCACATGAAACTGTAAAAATCAAATTATACCCATATTATTGATAGATTTTTTTAATCTGTTGAAAAGACCCAAATAGAGCTGCTCCTGTTTTTCTGACATTGCACACAGTTCAATTCGATCTTTCTTGGGAGGTAGCTGCTTGAGAACCTGGGAAAGGAAAACAGTTTAAGCAGATCATTCATCAAATAAAGAAGAAAACAGATTTAAAAAAATCATAATAAAAAATATGCAAATAAGTTACCTCTTCTTTTACCCTTCTGAGAATAAATGGTTTTATAATTTGCTTTGCATGTGCTATTCTCTCTTTTTCATATATACTTTGCTCATCTGCTGATTTCTAAGTAAAAAAAGAACATATCCTTTTAGAAATTATTCACTTAAATGATCACATAACAATATTACAGTAACATGAAAATCATCCTCACAACCATCGGGAGTTATTTTCCAGAAACTCACTTCATTCTAAATGGAGTATCACATGTCAACTCTGGGCTATATAATCTACTTCTTCAAGCTACATATGTATTTTGAAGTTTCCTGTATTCTGCTAATGAAATTGAACTGTTCTAGGATGCTGTTCAAAAGTCATTAAGTCATAACTAATGAGTCATAACAAATTACCAGATAGCTCTCATGAAAGAGAGAGAGAGAGAGAGAGAGAGAGAGAAAGTGTGTGTGTGTGTGTGTGTGTGTGTGTGTGTGTGTGTAACAGGGTGGGAAGAAGAGAAGAGGAAGAGAAAGAGAGATAGGTACGAAATTTATGTTTGTAGAAAATGACACCAAAAGAAAGGTAGTGCCAAGGATGTAAACTATACAGTCTAAAAGAAAAGGATGTCCTAGTCAAAGCCTGTTAATTTTGGAGATTTAAAGAAGTGGAATTTTACTCTAAGAAGTGAAGGAAGTCCTCTATATTCTATAATCTGCTCGGCCATCAAGTGGGAGTGAATCCATTAGTGAAAGTTTAAAAGGCAGTTAATTTGCAGTGGAAGACCGTCACAGGAAATTCTTGGAAAATACGTGAGAGTTGGGAGACAGCTGAGAATGTATATAAACATTGCTGTACTAGAAAATTTAGGCGTCCCTGAAGATTATACTGTACTTTTAAGTTTATTATTTATTTTGAGAGAGAGAGAGAGAGAGAGAGAGCACAAGTGAGAAGGGGAAGGGCAGAGAGAGTATATCCCAAGTAAGCTCCATACTGTCAGCACAAAGCCTGATGCAGGTCTTGAACCCACAAACCATGAGATCGTGACCTGAGCCGAAATGAAGAGTCAGACACCCAACCAACTGATCCACCCAAGCAAAGCTTGTACTTTTTCTATGCAAGAGAGAAAATTAACCAGATTTTCTGCTATATAAAATTTAACTGTGGGGTGCTTGGGTGGCTCAGTTGGTTAAGTATCTGACTTCAGCTCAGGTCATGATCTCACAGGCCATGGGTTCGAGCCCTGTGTCAGGCTCTGTGCTGACAGCTCAGAGCCTGGTGCCTGATTCAGATTCTGTGTCTTCCTCTCTCTCTGCCCCTCCCCTGCTCACACTCTTTCTCAAAAATAAACATAAACAAAGTTTAAAAAAAGAACTTAACTTTTAGACATTGTTATTGAAATTTTATTTCAAAATACAGTTTCCAGTATAGGAATTTTCTGGACATTCTACCTCTGTCCAGTTCTACAGTTTATCTATATAAAGAAATGGTACTAATTTACCCAACTTTAATAAGGCAAATGCAATGACCAAGTTTTCCACAAATATCATGTATCTCAGCTCTCCACTAATCTAAAATTGTCATTTCAGAAAATCAGTATATTAAAACCAAACTTTTAGACATTATAGAAGTTACCAACTTATTTCCCATTGTATTCTGGCTGACTTCCCAATTCACCAAAATACAGGGATATCAACTACTTAAACTTATTTGATAGCACTTTACAATATGAAAACAAGAAAAAAAGATAAAAATAGAAAAATAGCCCCACAAAAATACCCCACAAAATACCGATTTGGGAGAAAATAATAAAGTTATGCTTACTGTCTTAGAAGAAAACATTCTTCGTATTTCACTGGTGCTACTACTGAACATGTGTGGCATAACGAAATTTAATAGTGACATGAGTTCTAACAGATTATTCTGTACAGGTGTGCCTGTGAGCAGCAAACGGTTATTTGCCTATGAATGAACAAAAGTACAATTTAGATTAGTTTCTTTTAAGAGCCAAATTCTTCTTGTCTACATTCCTCAGAGGGGGAAGAAGTTAAGACCATTATTAATAATGTAACATTCTCTGATGAAAGATTAGTAATTAAGAAAAATTATCATCTAATCTATTTTAAGGTAGAATGTATAAAAATAATGGTCTCATTTTGTATATAGGTAACTTATGTCCTCAAATCAATCACTTTTATGAGGTAATGAAAGTAGATTATATTCGATTTTCATAAAGTTCATCACATAGAACAGGGGTTTGCAAATTGAGGCTCATGAGCTAAAAAAATGATTTTTATATTTTTAAAGGGTTGGTTAAAAATGAAAAAACAAAAACAAAGAAGAAGTGGCAGAAGCTTAATGACCCACAAGGCATGAAATATTTATTACCTGGATCTTTACAGAACAAGTTTGCTGACCCCTGTTATCAAATACTAAACACATTAAAACACATAACCAGAGCTTCATTTTAATTGGGATAAATTCACAAAGTCTTCTCTTACATTAATTGTCATGAGGTGCTGGTAGCGGATAGAGCCCATATTCTTCAGCATATGGCCCTCATCAAAAATTGCGTAATTAAGTTTCAGCCTTCGAAACAGACTACGATCATCAGAACTGCTGAATGG
>NW_027529638.1:3326530-3339788 GCF_008692635.1 Crocuta crocuta | reverse complement strand
AGGTTATATTTTTAAGAGCCTGGACCACAGTGAGATTTAATGTTTTATAAAATTATCTTTATTTATACAATTTTAATAACCAGTACTTAAAAGATACTACTAGACATAGTTGGTGTTCAAATAAATACTGATGCACTTGTATCCAATAATTATTTACATATATGTAACCAAGTTATAAAACATGCAATATGTAGGTAAAAGAAAATTTAAATATTACAATTAGTCAACATCTACACACCTAGGAAGAAGGCAATTTGGGTATAACTTATATGTGGAAAAAAAGACACGAAATTAAACATTTATTAAGTACATAATACTATTAAAGGAGTAGAGTACATCCAAGAAAAAAGTTAATAGCAGCTAGCGGTACTAGACTACATACAAAAATAAAGTCCATTTTATTTAGAAAAGATGAGCTTTGGATGAATGCTTTTAATCATGCCTCCTACAGAAGTCAGTAGGGGAAATAATAAATACTGAGAGTTAACATGCAGATTAAAATAACCTTTATTTAAAAATGCAACATGGGGCGCCTGGGTGGCTTAGTCGGTTAAGCGTCCGACTTTTACTTAGGTCATGATCTCGCGGTTCGTGGGTTCGAGCCTCGCATTGGGCTCTGTGCTGACTGCCAGCTCAGAGCCTGGAGCCTGCTTCAGTCTGTGACTCCCTCTCTCTCTGACCCTCCCCTGCTCATGCTGTCTCTCTCTCTCTCCTAGAAACAAATAAAAATATAAAAATAAAATAAAATAAAAATGCAACATGAGAGCATTAAATTCTCTGCTAAATATTTTTTATTGTTTATTTTTGAGAGAGAGAGACAGAGCATGAGTAGGGGAGGGGCAGAGAGACAGAGACAAAGGCTCCAGGCTCTGAGCTATCAGGACAGAGCCCAATGCTCTCGAGCCTGAGCTGTTGAGATCATGACCTGAGCAGAAGTCGAATGAGCCACTCAGCTGCCCCTCTGCTAAATATTTATGCTAAACAGCTACTAGACCAAGTAATGATTAATTTGGTGGAAAGTTATGTCTCCCATCCTACTTCTATTTTAAATCAGTTTCTTCATTTAGAGAGTGAAATTTCACTGTATTTATTAATACTAAATTATTAATGATGAATAATTGACATAAGTCAGAAATATTAAAAATCATTTCAGTGGGATATCTTAAATTTTACTTTAAATTTAACAGAGTCTTGTAAATCTACGCTTTCAATCAAGTGGACAAAGTCTTTTTATAACCATTAATAGTCATCTGTTGTACTATTAAAAAATCGAAAAATGCCCAAATTTTCAACATAAATCATTCCATTACTTTTGTTGGATAGTTCTTAGCATAAATTTTCCTTCATGCTACTACTAAGATATTTTAAATATATTATATTTTTAAAAATTTGAGGGTCACACAAATTTTTCCTGCTCAAATATGCTTTGTCCCCATACTTACGTGGTCACAATTACATTATATTCTTCATATTTACTATGGATGTTATATCTAATCTGTTTACGTTCTTCTTGAGAGCCTACGATTTAAAAACACCACACACATATTGATTATATTTACTGTACTTTAGTGTATGTTAGGATTTTAAAGAAGTTTCCAATTAAAGCAAAATGACATTCTTACCATAATAACAGAGCACCTTTAAAGTGGGGCACCATAAATTAACTTCTCTTAACCAATTATCTATGAAGCAAAAGAGATATTATTTGCAACTATTACAACAGGTTATGTGTATGCAGTGAAATGAGTTCTATCTATAAACTCTTTTGCAAAATAATGAGATTAAAAAAAAAATCACAGACCCTTCACAATTTTATTCCTGATGATTAAAATAATGTTGAAAAGGCATAAAATGAAAGGCAAATGACCAACCATTATATTTATAGGTCATTATTAATTTCCATTTTAAAGAGTTGTTTTGGATTATGTTCATGTGTATATTCTCTTACTCTAGTCAACATCCAATTAGTTAAGAAAAAAGAGTAATAACTTCAGTGTGGATGAACTATATACTTTCTGATTCTATAAATTTAACTATAAACATAAAGGCAATTATTTCTCTTAAGTTACTCATCAAAACAATTTTTTTTCATTAAAACAACTTTCTAAAAGTATTATAAAAACAAAAGATCTTATTGATGGTCCCTGATCCATAATACTTCAAAAGCTGAGTAAGTGACTTGTATTGGAGTTATTTTACTTTAAAAGATGTCCAATACAACGAAACACATACATACATATACACAAAGCGGGGAAAAAGTGTAAGGTGACCACAGAATTAATATTCACCTCCACAAACTAAGAAATCACAGAGATTTTCCTCTCCCTATACACAACACTATACCGTCAAGTGAGGCTGTCCACAGTATTACAAACCTATAGTTGATGCTGGAACAACGATCAAATGAGGACCTTTATTACCCTCCTGATAGAGGTATGCCAGGAATGCAATGGCTTGAATAGTTTTTCCTAGGCCCTAAAATTAAATGTTTAAAAGACAATATATGAAATTTTAAAATAAAAAAATAAAGGAAAACACAAAGGAAAAAGAATACTTCTGGTTTTATTTATATTTGACTCCCCATAATAACTCTATGAGAATTCTATGTTCTTAGTTCTCAATGACAGATAAAACAGATCATAATATCTAACTCGGTTTACTGAGCGGGAGATATCAGTTTAATGCTTCATTACATATGAAACACACTAATATGGAAGAGCTTTGCAATGCACATAAAGGATATAATTTTGGTAACTATTCATATGAAACAAATATTTAATACATACTGAATAGATTAAGAACAATGTCCCAATCACTAATCAGATCATATGCCTATCCAACTACCCACAAATTTCACTTCTTAAGAGTATATTCAAGAGATATGAGAACATAGATACACAAAGAACTTGGGTAAGAATGTTGACAGTAGCCAAACACAGGAAATGACTTAAATGACCTTCAACAGGAAAATGAATACACAAGTTGCAACATATTTATACTATGGACTACCACATACAAATCAGAAACCAAACTACTGATAACATACATGGATGAATCTCTATAACTTTATCATGCACCAAATGAACCAGAAATAAAAGGTGTATACTCTATGGCACTATTTATATAAAGTTCAAAATTAAGAAAAAAAAATCTATGGTTATAGGCATCAGAATAGTGGGTGGTAATGACTGAAAAGAGGCATGAGGGAATGTTCCTGGGATGATGGAAATGTTGACCTGGGAAGTAGTCACATGGGTGCACATATATGTAAAAAGTCACTAAGCTGAACACTTGTATTTTTTGCAAGTAAATTATATATAAGTGAAGTAGGGTTTATTTTTAGGCTATTGAGGAGGTTTAGCTAAACATTACCAGCTGTGATAAACTGAACGGCCTTTATTCATGTGTTGAAGCCCTACTACCCAATATGACTATACTTGGAGATAGGCTCTTTAAGGAGGTAATTAAGGTTAAATGAGATCACAAGGATGGGGACCCAATTCCCACTGTCTGAGAAAAAGACACCAGAGATGTGTGAGCACACAGAAAAAGACATGTGAGGACATAGCAAGAAGGTAGCCAACTGCAAACTAAGGCTAGAGGCCACAGGAGAAACCAAATCTGCCAACATCTTGATCTTAGACTTCTAGTCTCCATAGCTGTGAGAAATAAATTTCTGTTGTTTAAGCCACCCAGTCTTTGGTCTTTTATTATGGGAGCCCTAGCAGGACAGGCAAGACACTAATTTATAAATACTGTGTTTTACAGGTTACAAGAACAGTTTCACATATTATATACATCATTTGATGCCAAATATAATCTTATGATACAGAAATTACCTGTTTTATTAATATTGGCTGAGATAAGGTGATCTGGTAAAGATTAGCCCATGAAAAGCAAAGGTTTGGGGCTCCGAACCCAGATTTGATTCTCAAGTCCAACTTTCCACACCTGTAATGCTCTATATTCTGTATCTAATTCTATAACCATTTGAAACCCTGCATATATACTGTTTTCTATCAGATAAAGAGCATCTCTGTTACAATGATAATATAATGTATATGTGAGAATAGTCTTAAAGTACAAAAGATTAGTAGAAGCTAACTACAGAATAAGGATCACTATGTTTGTTTTGAAAATGTAATACACAATGTAATACATATGTATTTAATAAGCATTTTCTCCACTGAACTTTTTAACAGGACATTAAGATTAGATTAAAGGTCAAGTTTCTATTTGACAATAAGTAAACTACTGGGTGTAATAAACTTCCTAAGCTTAGCATCAAGCAAATGTGACTTGGGAAAATAAAACTCAGAAACAACAAAAAAATGGCTGAATTGATGTTGCTGATAAATGTGTGGGTTTACAGGTCTCTATAAATTTTCAAGGTAGCCATAGAAAAACACATAAAACAAGTCTTAGTATTATATATTTATGCGTGTATGTAAATACAAACACACACCTGCAAAAGAAACTAATCCCAAAAGATATACACCAAAACAGTACTTATTTCAAGGTGAGAAGAGTATGAGGGATCTTGATTTTTTTTTTTGTATTTTTACATAATGTCAATTTTTAAAACATATATTAATTTGATAACCAGAAAGAAAGTAAAAAGCCCATTTTCATTTTGGGGGACGAGGTGGGGAGCTAAGAGAAGCAACAGAAAATAGAAGGGGTTACTGGAGTAATAAAATACTGGTGAGAGCAGTAAGCTCTCAAGGGAAATTTTTATTTTTTAAATGAGAGCAAATATGCCTTTTAATGATGAATCCCAGAAAGAGAATACTACTTACCATTTCATCTGCCAAAATGCCATTAAGTCCATGTTTATGTACCAATGCCAGCCAATTCAAACCAACCTTCTGATAGGGCTTGAGTGACAAACTGGTAAAGAGAGTTACCATAAATTACAGATTTATACTTCTATACTTTTATACTCTACTAGTTTTCTGACATGAGGTTTAAGTTTACAATGCACACAAAAAGTGAAATACCTAGGTCAAGTCTTACCTTTTAATTTAGAAGCTATTTACACTTAGTTAAGAAAAAGAGCCCAAAACACAATGCATTTTTTTGTTTTCTCAAATTTTATTTTGTATTGACTTATTTTTTTCTGGCTCTAAGAATTACAAAAAAATTTTTTCCATATTCAGTCATAATATAATGCCACCAATTCAATTCCATAAATGATCAGAATATTACCTATAACATATTACTAACCTAATCTTTATGCTAGAAAATGGTATTGTACAGATCTGAATTTTACCACATTAAGGAACTTCAAATATTAGGACAAAACAAGCTTAATTTGCCTCTTTGACAGGCTGACTGAATAAACACTTTCTGAATCAATGTCAGTCACCTCTAATGTCAGTGGTATGTGTATCTGGAAGGTGCATATATGTTTGTGTTTGACTATATGAATGTAGATTTGTGAGACATCAAAGACCATCAAAAAGTAGAAAGCAGGCAAGGGTCAAAAATCTCATTTAATTTGGAAACATATAATTTGGAAATAACTTGTTTGGAAGATAATATGGGATGGTTATGATCAATGCAAACAATTTTTTTTTTCCTAAAAGTTCAAGTGGTTAAAATAGCAATTATTACTAAACACCTATTACATATAGATTACAAAAATAGCATTGTCAAGCACCACCTCATTTAATCTTTTAACATCCATGAAGATTGCCTTTTATCATTATTTTAAACAGATGAAAAACCTGACATTAGTAATTTGCCTGAGGCTGCATAGCTACTAAGTGTTATGGATGGCTACGATTTTAACTAAGGAAGTCCATCTCACTCAGAAGTTAATTCTTGGGGCACCTGGGTGGCTCAGTCGGTTAAGCGGCGAGCTTCAGCTCAGGTCATGGTCTCACAGTTGGTGGATTCAAGCCCCGTGTCAGGCTCTGTGCTGACAGCTCAGAGCCTGGAGCCTGCTTTGGATTCTGTGTCTCTCTCTCTCTCTGCCCCTCCCCCCCTTATGCTTTGTTTCTCTAGCTCTCAAAAATAAATAAACAAAAAAAATTTTTTAAGTTTATTGTTATATTCACTAGGTCAGCACATAATACATATTAACATGAAAAGCTAGGACAAAGCCATATGTCTCATTCTCTAGCTTTTATCCTCTCCCCTTAATTTCCTATTATACCCATCCTATCTGTACATAGGTAAGTGGTCTGGACACAGCTATGATATAATAAAATGGTGAAAGGACCAAATTCTAAAATCAATATACTTTAATTAGAATGGGGTAAAAGAGGTGAGGCAGAAAGATATCCATCTTAAATTAGAAATAGATTTGGGGGCGCCTGGGCGGGCCAGTTGGTTAAGCATCTGACTTCAGCTCAGGTCATGATCTACAGTTCAGGAGTCTGAGTCCTGCGTCAGGCTCTGTGCTGACAGCTTTGGATTCTGTGTCTCCTCTCTCTGTCCCTCCTCTACTCACACTCTCTCCCCTTCTTCTCAAAAATAAATAAAACATTAAAAGAAAAAAATTCAAAAATGAAATAAAAATAAAAATAATTAAAAGTATTCGTGGGGTAAAAATCAGCAGTAGTGCTGAAGTCTTTACAGTTCATTTTTTAAAATGTCTTTGCTTTCCTGAACAATGTAATTTCTACTGCCACTACAAAAGTAATGATAAATAAAACATATTATCATAGATGTATTAATTTCCAGATCCAAATGAATTTTCTACAATCATGGTGAAAGTAAATGCTCATACTGGAATGTTTACTCTATTTGAGACACAATGCCATGGGCATGACATGCATTATTACTTCATTTAATCTAACCACAAAGCATATAAGATTACAATCCCCATTTTTAGAGATGGCCCAATCTCTGGGGCTCGGAGGAGGGAAGTAATTTGCCTAGGGTGACACTATCCAAATGCATGTCTGCAGTGGCATAGACCGTATCCACTCCAGGTCTGATCCAAGCTCAGCCCTAAAGAGCAAAACATGAAAAAGTTCTCTCCTTCTGACCCACCCATCTATGGCCAAAACGGAGTTCTTTATTATTTTTGAGCTCTTCTCAATGTCTTAAGTCATCCCACACATATAAGGTTCGTATTTTATGAAAATGAAGAAACTTGGTAAGGTGGGCATAGCACATCATTTATAAATGCATCAAAGGGCCAAGCATGCTCTCCCAACATCTATCACAAACAGCCAAGAAATATTGAGAAACTAGTATAACTGTTAAAATATTCTTCACTATACATAAAACTTTAAAGAGTGTTGAAGGAATTTTGAGAAGCATAGTTTTTCAATCAAATAAAAATGGCTTTACCCATAATCACAAAGCGGCTCTGATGGCTGTTTTTGATCAAGACACTAAATAGCTTTGTTATATTGAAATATTTGTTTTAAAAATACAAGTGTTTGTGTGTGCACTTGTGTACACACACATATATATTTTGTGTGTACATGCTCCTCTGCTGGATTTACCTAAGCTTCTAGTAACTTTTTGTTGCTTAGTATCCCAAGAGTGCTGCCCATTACAGAGCCTTTCTTCACAAGACAAAAGAACAAAGAAAATGAAATTTTGGAAAAGATGTTTTAAATCCAATTCACTTGTTATGACAAAATTGTTAAATAGGGCAGCTGTATTCTTTCTCTAACAGGGTCTAATATTTAGATGCTGTACAATCATACCTTCCATTCATTCTGACATTCTATAGTTTTCTAAGAATTCTCATGACTGCATATGAACCCTCCCCCCACCAGTTTACAGATAAAAACGTAATCTGTCCGGGATTCCCCAAATGGTAAGAACTATAGCCCAAGCCTTCTGAATTAGTTTAAGTGCTCTCTTCTCATCAGCAGACCATAAGTATCTTTAAACTCAACGTTTCTCTACCTCTCTCTAAGGAAATAAGTGATTTTAAGATTTTTCTGAGACCACGAAAGAAAATGAGGCAGCACATTATTTTGAAGTTACTTGTTTTGCTAAAAGAAAAGAAAACCATCCTTCCAGAGTCATGATTTCTTTTCAGAGTGAAAATTAAATTGGGTTTAAATCTGTGAGAGAAACTGGTATCAACATTTTGAAAGGTGAGATAAGCCTGAAATGGAAATAAAATGCTAAATTTGAGTTTAAAATGCAGAAATAGTCTAGGGAGACTTGTGGCAAGCAGTTTATATGAAACAAGATTAGGGATACTAGATGACCAAAAGCTCTATATTCCCTAAGTGTGACAACATTAGTTTGTACTAACAACAGTATCCAAACAGCTAAAATATTTACATCATAGTACTTGGAGTTACTCAAGGCATCTGCAGTACTGATCTGCATTCACATCACTGTCAAATGGCTTCACAGCAACTGTTTAGAACATGACAGGGAACCATCCCATCAAGTTGAGGACAAACAAAATCAGAATAACCTGGGTAGATTTAACCCAAAAAAGACAGGACACGTATAATTAAACATTTTATATTGAACATCTGAGAAATCTTTTCAAATAAAACAATTTAAAGCTAATATATTTTAGATCAACTGCTAAAGTTTGAGAGATGGCTACATTAATGATATGAATAAAAAGGGAGAAATATTGAGGTTTTTTTTTCTTTTCCCTCACTGTATTATTATATTTTAACTTTAGATATCATCAGCTTTGACATTTTAAAATAAAAATTATGAATGTAATGGTTTTGAGAGTTGAGATACATGCAAGAAATTTTATTTTCCTCTGCAAAAACTTCATTTTTAATAAGGATTTTGGTAGGTCTGTATGTTCTTATCTCTAAAGGCAACTTTTTTTGTTATAATTCATATGCAGGGCAGCTCAGTCATCAGGATGGTTTAACATTTTCTTCCAATGCTGCTAAATCCTTTCCCAAGGCAAGAAAACTACTTTAAATGTCTCTATGCTAAGCAGCGATGATGCCTGGCCAATATACCAACTAAAACTGCTTGTGCAACTCTTACCTTGGCTAAAAATAAAAACCAAGACAACAAATTTCACCCCCTAAAAGTGCATTTACATGAACTCTCAAGAAACTATCTACACAGGTATTTAGAAGTTCTATTTCAGGCTAGAGCCAATGAGCACTTTTTAAAAAAGAGCAATTTTTCTCATTTATTAACTACTTCATCAGAAAATTCCTCAGCATAATGGAAAGGACACTGTATTACCTGATCATACTATTTACAAGTAACAGAACTTTGTGGATGTGGGTTTAAGAGAGAAATTTTTCAAGTGATGCAATAAAGCACTTGATTTTTTAAAATCCAAATTATGATAAAGTAGACTCAACTGGGTAAGTCTTGTAGAGTGAAGAACTCCCCATATCCAATGCTGTAGAACAAGAAGGAGCAGCTCCAACTACACTTTTAGGAGATGAATTTGCTGACATGGCCATAGTTCTTTCTATGCAACAGAGAAAAGAGCTTCTTTGTGGGAACTGCATCACGTTTCCCTACACCATCCCATAGCACCCTAGAAGGGCACAGAAAAGATTGTAGCTTACTATTAAAGGCTGGTAACCATATCTTGACTTTTAATTAACCAATGATCAGCAAATATGCTTTGATCATTGACTAGAAAAAGACTAGAAGTAAATAAAATCACCAACTAAGGTAATTAATTTTAATACCTAATGCTAATCTTATTAATTACCTATCAGAATACCTTATCAAATACCTAATCTTATCAAATACCTTATTAAATACCTATTACTCTGATAAGTAAACAATTTTATACATTTCTTTAAAAGGAAGTATTCTGAATAGTTCTGAGTCCCCAAACCACTTAAAAATAAAGTTTTAAAGGACAATGTCAAAATTGGACATTCCAATAACCCAGCACCATGCAAACTGAGGGTGTTCACAATTATAGAATACCATTTTAATATGTACTGGTTGCACAAATTTTTTACTGAAAATAATTTAGTGTCTGTTTTTTTGTAAGAATTCTGACAAGGTATTTTACTAACACTAGCAGTCTTGGGAAATATAGTTTGTATAATCTTTGCTTATATAATCTATTTAATAAGTGTCCTTTTCATTATTGTTATGTTTCTACTCCAGAAAGAGATTTAAAACTGAGCTTTTGAAAGCATTTAAAACATTAAATCAGATACATATTTTAATAATTTCATTTTATTTATGATTAAAAAGAAATTGAGCTAAAACAAAGTTTTTCACTGATACAATTAAGCGGCTAATTTTCTGAAGTACCAAACTGTGTAAAGGGGTAGTAGCTAAAACCACCTTTTCAGTTTTTGTGATTATATATAAAATTATCTGTCATCAGACAAGGAAAACATAGGTTATATAACACCATAACATTTCATCCCTCTAATTTATAAAGATATAATGGAGTAAAATACCCTTTCAGGGTGGGGGGAGGGGGTATTGATAAAAAAACAATTCTTCTATCACTTAAGTGTCAGTGAAGGAAACTTTGGGCTTCTCTTCTTCTAACATTAGTTTTCCTAAAACTTCCACATGTAAGTTCCCTAGGCACAATACAGAAATAAATTCTGAATTTTTATACAGCTGAGATAAAATAAGAAATAGGTATGTATAACAAATATTACCTCTGGTTTAGAATGGAGGGTTGTTCTATGTTCCATCCACCTCCATTTCCAGTGAGCATGGTAACTTGTTTTGTCAACTTATTTGAAATGTCTTCACATTTGTTCATAAGCCTTATAACTACATCTCTTTCTTGGATCAGTGTTTTACAATGCCATATCAGATCCTCTGATAAGCCATTAGTTTTGGACATCTTTGTGAACTATGGCATAAAAAGAAAAATAATTTAACAGGTCAGATCTAGTAAATAAAAATCCAGTATCATTCTCTTTCTTTATGAGGGAAAGAAAATTGGTTAATTTAAATGTTTACTAATGACCATAATCAAGTGCTAAGAAAAGCGGTTTCTTTCTTCGTGTCTACATTTGAATTCCCATGTTTATCTCTGATAAATCCTACTGTCACCTCAAACTTACGATGCTGAAATAAAACATATCTTTCTCCCCAAAATGCATAATCTCAAGCTGATTATTACTTTGAACCTAGTGGCTGTTCTCTTACAGAATTGCTAATGTCTCCTATGAAGTTTTGTTTTCAAAATCTGAGATTTGCTTTCATTACCAAAGGTAACAGTATTAAATTTAATACCTGCATACTCATATCTTGCCTCCATTTTCATCACTTTCCCTGCCTATAACATATTACCATATGATTAATCTTTCTAAAACATACTTTTCCCTACCTACCATCAACAAAGTACCACCCTTTGAGCTTTCAAAACTCCAACTATTATTTGTCACTTAGTTTGTTCCTAACTTGAGACTATTACTTTGAAAAGTATCACATGAATCAAAATTTAACTATGACCAACTCAATAATTTGATAAATTTTTTTGAAAAGTCAGTTTCAATAAAACACCTGTATAAATGGTTTTCTATGAAAGCTCAAAGAATTTCTTTCAAAAATATATTTGTATTTTTTTCTAATGAAGACACTGAATAGTACTTCATCATGTAAAAGCTATAAAAATTAGAATTTTTCCACATATATAGTTGAAAAAATATCCTGAAGAATATTATAAAAAATATTTTTAGTGAAGAGTAACAGAAAACCCACAGCTATCTACAAAGCTAACAACCTGGCTAGACAAAAAGAAATATCTCACAAGCCAGAAATGAATAAAGGAAACTAGAGTAATACCACCTGTTAAAACTACACATAATTCTGATTCATGTCATCTTATTTACTCAGCATGTTTCAATTTACAAAAAGAATCACATTAACAACTCTAATTAATCCCTGTGATCAAAGTATATCTAAGTTCACAGAGAAGCTCAAATAATAGAAATTCAATACTTACAGGATATACTAAGATAACTTAATCAAAACACATAATAATATGCATTTTTCATATCTAACCTAGAAAAAGTTGGAAAGAAAATTTCCAATCTATTCCAAAGCCATGTTATTATTATATTGCAGGATTGAAAAACAAAACAAAAATGTAGTGCTTCACAAAATGGCACTGTGAAATATAGTTATTCGCACACTACATTTTCACATGGACAATATTAAGAATCACAACACAATCTCCTACTTTGTGCTTTCAAGGAAAAGGATTTACACATCAACAGCAGGGTATATAATAAGTGGCTTGAAGATTCTAAGAAGGTTCTATTAGAACTTCTAATTAAGGGGAGTCTAGGTGGCACAGGGGTTAAGCATCCAATTTCGGTTCACATTATGATCTCACAGTTCTTGTGTTTGAGCCTCACGTCAGTCTCTGTACTGACAGCTCAGCTCGGAGCCTGGAGCCTGCTTTGAATTCTGTGTCTCCCTCTCTTTCTCTCTGCCCCTCCCCCACTCACGTTCTGTCTCTCTCTCTCAAAAATAAATAAAGCATTAAAAAAATTCTTTTAAAAGAAACTTCTAATAAAACATATTTTATTGGGGCACCGGGGTGTCTCAGTAAGTACAGCAACAGACTCTTGGTTTGGATCTGGTCATGCTCTCATGGTGGTGGGATGGAGACCCAGCAGGGAGCCTGCTGAAGATTCTCCCTTAGCCCCTAGTGCTTATGCAGGTGTGCGCCCTCTCTCAACAAAACAATAAATAGAATACATTTTTAAAAGAATATTTATTTGGAGAGAGATAAAGCACACACATGCAAGGGGGGGAGAGGGAGGGATGGAGGGAGGGAGGGAGGGAGGGAGAGACGGACGGAGAGAGAGAGAGAGGGAATGAATCCCAAGCTGGCTCTAAGCTCAGTGTGGAGCCTGATGCAGGCCGATCCCACCACTGTGAGATCATGACCTTAGCCAAACCAAGAGACTGCTGCTCAACCAAACTGAGTCACCAAGGTGCCTCAATTAAATACATTTTTAAAGGAACCCCAAAACTAGAGGCCAAAAACCAATCTCATACTTTTTGTGGGTGTGTGCGAGTATGTATGTTTATGGTGTGTATGTGTATGAGAAAACAATAACAACCAGGATATAAAGAACATATATTGTGTGCCTTGTATGGGCTAGAAACTACTAGATGTCTTTTATTCACTAACTCATTAAATCACCATAATAACTCAAGATCAATCTACCAATTCTGGTACCATTTCCAAGTTCTCACAGTATGGTAAGATTCCAAAGTCCATACTGTTTTCTTTTCACTATAATTAGTACTTCCCTAAGTTAAAAAAAAAAAAAAAAAAAAAAAAAAAAAAAAAAAAAAAAAAAAGTTAAGACTTTTTAAAATTTACAAACAC
>NW_027529638.1:3312633-3326205 GCF_008692635.1 Crocuta crocuta | reverse complement strand
TAAAAAAAAAAAAAAAAAAAAAAAGAGAAAAAGAAAAAGAAAAAAAGTTAAGACCTTTTAAAAGTTTGAAAAAAACAACCTTTTTTCTGTAAACAACTACATTTACTATTTTCTAATTTTTAAGCAAATACTAGCTTGGCTGGTGAAGGTATCTGGTATGTAGACACAGTCCCTATCTTCATGTAGTTTACAGTCATTGGGAAAGACAGGAAACAAATAATTGTAAGTGTAACAACTGTTATTACAAGGGAAAGTACAAAACTTCATGGGTACTTTTCCTAAGGAGACTAATATAATCTAAACGACCCCGAAAATTCTTTCAGAGTAACAAGGCCAGAAATAAGAAGGAATTATTCTAATCCAAAGAAGATCAATTCAATTGTGTCAGAATCTACAGAAGAATTAAACTAACATTTTAAAAAAGAAACGACCAGATATAAACTATATCTGGTTAAAGTATACCAGGGAGATATAAGCAGAAAAATCCAGACTGAGAAACTACAGAATAAATGATCCAATTCATACACCAAAGATATTTGAGGAAAAGAAAAAGACAGATGGATGGGGAACCTACAGATTAGCAGAGTTAAAAGACTGATATCTATGGGGCACCTGGGTGGCTCAGCGGGTTGAGCATCCAATTTCACTTCAGGTCATGATCTTGTGTTTCGTGAGTTCAAGCCCCACACTGTGCTCACTGCAGCTTATCAGCTGTCAATGGAGACCCTGCTTTGGATCCTCAGTCCCTCTCTCTCTGACCCTCCCTTGCTTGTGTTCTCCCCAAAATAAATAAATATTAAAAAAAAAAAAAAAGACTGATATCAAACAACCTCAGAAGGTAGTGCTTATATACTGGATTCTAATTACTTCAAATTCTACTAATTCTAATTAATTCAAAATCACTTAAAAAAAACAAAACAAAACATACCAATTATGAGAAACAAAATTTGAACACTGAATGCAGATATTTTCCCTTTTCTTGGAGATTTACTAACTTAATGTTAGGAATTATTGATGATTTTTATTAGATGTGACAGTGTAGTTTAGTTTTGTTTAGGGAAAAGACCTCTTTTGAGATAAATTTAAATTTTTATGGACAAAATGAATTCTGAGATTTGCTTCAAAATAATATTAGATGGAAGGAAGTGGATGAGGATTCAGATGAAACAGGATCAGATACCAGCCAGGCACCAAAGCTACTGTGAGGACATGGGGTTTCGCTACCTTATTCTAATTTTTTATGTTTGAAATTCTTGTAGAGGAAATCAAGGAGAGTGCAAAAGGTAACACTTCAATCAAGCTGCATCAGTTTGAGTTGGTTACTAAGACTTTTAAGTGAACTTGACATTTTGGTTATTTTTGAAGTCAAAATTTAATAATTTATCTCCCTGGGACTTCCTACTGTCCCTACCTCTCCTCCCATTTAAGCCAAACAACACTGGAGATGGTCCAAATTATTGCCAGTTGAGAACTTAAATCTATCCAGTAATGTACGGTATCCATGAATGTAAAACATCAGACTTTCAAGGAAAAAGTTTCACTGAAAGATGAAGTTATCAGGATTTGGTTTGGTTATGAGTAACAATAAACTTGAGTTTATTTCTCTCCCTGTAAATGAAGACCTATGGAAACACTTCATATCCGATATGATGGCACCCAAATCAAAGATTTTTTTTTTTTACTTTATTGTTTCATATCCTCAATACGTGGGATTCCTACCATCATAGAACAGAAAACAACAGTTTCTTAGCATTTCGCTAGTTATATGTACAACACTTCCAAAGCAAAATATAGTGGATATCTATAGCTAACATTTCTAAGAACCAGAATTCAGTTGAATGGGCATTTAACCCTTAGATTTCCCATAGGACAGTACCATAATTATACCCCACTTACACATGAAGAAATGTAGAATAAGAACTTGCTAAAGGTCAGATTAATTGCTAGAAATATCACAACTAGAATTTAAAGCCAGGCGATCTAGCACCACTACATTATTCACCCACCTCTTACCTCCTAGTATCTACTCACAAAACCAAGCGAATAAAAAGGCATGCATGAAATTCAGAAAGAAGAAATCCAACACACGAGAAACAGCAAGGATTCCTCTGGATGTCTAGGAAATGAGATCCCAAGGTCACAGCTGAATAGAGGGCCTATAATCCAACCAGTCTAAACCAGAGCATGTCTTAAGATTCCAGGCTAGACTTTTTTATAGGAAGATGGAATACAAATGGAATATTTGAAGTGTCTAAAAACTGAGGGGGAAATTTAGACAGCCGTAAGGTTTGATATAATAAATATATAGAAAACTGGACAAAGGAAAACCAAGACCACTAATACCTAGAGAAAGCAAAATACTAAGCAAAGGGAAAAAAAGCAATCATGTAATATACTACATGGTTAAGAAAGGAATTTACAGTCATAATAATGTAAATACTAAAATATTATCTACAAAATTATATTAACTTAAATAAATTTCAATATGTAATTCCATAATATCTTTATTAATGGTGTGTGTGTGTGTGAGGGGAGGAGGGGAGAGGGAGAGAAAGAGAGATGGAGAGAGAGAAATAGAAAGAAGCAGATAGATGGGCTGGCACTTAAGGAAATGTATAAGAATACTCTACTGTTAAATTACTATTTCCAGAAGACAAAAAGCAAGTAAAAATCCTATAAAATACTTAACCTCATCAAAAAAGGGTTTGAGAAATGTAGATATTCTGTAAATGCAGGACCTACTAGTATGTAGATCTATATACAGTATTGACCTATAGTTATTGATGAGCATAGAAAATATGGTCCTAGTTATATAATATGAAATATACAAATGGATGCACAAATAAGATGCTCAATAAAGTTTTAAGTGGTGGGCATCTTTGGCAGAATTTTGGCTAATTTGACCTTCTTTGTTAGTGCAGGTAATGTTTTATTTTAGATAAAGAAAAATCAGTCCTCAAAAACATATGATAAAGCTATTTTTTTTTTTTTTCAGGTGGAAGGGGAAGCAATTCCTACTTGCTGGATAATTACATGGAAAAAAAAGAACATCAATATGGCCCTGATTACTAACTCTTTGATTAAAAGACTCAAGTTTATCACTTCAAGGACTTTTTTCTTTTAAAAATAGTCACAAATTGAAGTACCTCTCTCCTGCCACAGTGTGTCACTCTTACAATACAAGTCTTTTTTAATTTCTACAGAAAGGGAGAAATTGTTTAAAGTCGGATTTGACTCCCTACCGGACAAGTAACATTTTTGAGGACAGAGTCCTAATCTTATTCACCGCTATAAATACCTGGCAGCAGCCAACAAAGTACTCAAAATGCATTTAAAATATATTTTATAAATGTTTGTTGAACTTATGCAAATTAAAATACAGCCAGAATACAGTCATCTTAAACATAATTAACTGAAAATCACCCTATCAGGAAGGAAGGAACAGGCATTCCCATGCTTTAAGTGACAAACTTAAGCACACACTTTACAATAATCACTGGAAAAACAAAGCAGAAAAGAAAACTTTGGTCCATGTTACTAGTAAATGGGGACAGTACAATGAGCATGAAGTATTTTGACATGAACTAAAACCTGGGTTGCATGGTTAACGATCAAAGACTGCATCTACACTGACCTAAATGTTAAGGAAAAACAGATGAATATATGAAGTTTTAGGCTGAGATATTCATAAACGAGTTACTCATGTATCTTCCTTTGGTCAGCATACATTACTATTCATATTAAGTATAAAGATGAAACATATAAGATTATCAGACATAACAGTCCCCATCTTACTCTGCACAAGGCTAGACAAAAACTCAGTAAGTAGTGGGCAAACTGATACCATCAAATGTGTGAAATATGGCAATTAAAATCCCAGTTTTACCACATTAACACCATGTTTTAAACTGACATTATTATTGGCTTGCTGTATTTCCAAAGTCTCCATCATTTAATGATTCAGTTTCTTACAATAAACACATCCTTTACTATACCTAAGCAGAAAAAGATGGAAAAATTATGACGAAAACTTAGCATACACTAAGTTCTGATTCAAAGAAAACAGGTTTAAAGCTGCAAACATAAACACCCTTGTAAACAATGCACTTATTTTGTTAAACAAATTCTACTCATGTAAAATAAGGGTGACTACAGTATGTTACAGCATTTAATGTTTTAAAAGTGTAATTCTGACGAGAAAGTCGTAACGATGTACTTTTCCCATTTCATTTTGTTTTAAAAGGCACTGCTAATCTAATTTTCACAAATCGTTTTTCTAGTAAGGCAATGAAACATTAATGATTACATTTAATCTACCAATGTTATAAACTTCAGTTTTAGCAAAAATCGTAATTAAAACGTGTGTACTGGATTTGTTGGTTCAGTTTGCCTTTTTAAATGAATTATTAATGACTCTTAAAGTTCTCACAAATTCCTCAATCCTTAAGACTGTAAATAAGCTTCAACAATAATGTTAAGAGTTTATATGCTGTAAAGTAGTGAATCATATATGTAGTTTTTTAGTACAATGTACATAAATATTAACTTTACCTCTGATGATTTTAAGATCTGAAATTACTCTCTAAATCAGAGTAATCTAAATCACATTCAAAATTCTAAAGTGACTGAAAGTAAAAACTTAAAATTCCACGCACATTAAAATTCAAGGCTTCTATACATGATGTGCCAGTGTTAACTGCTCATTTCCAAAGCTCTTCATTTACCTACATTTTTCAGGACAGCAAAGTCCTGTTTTTGCTGAAGTAGCAAGTTTACTTTGTAACTGGTACATAAAATAACCAACATCTAGATAAATGGCTAGCAAAAAAATACTGTCTTTGTGTTCAATTTTTAGAGAGGGGGCAAGATGCAATAGGAGGTTTAAAAAGATTAACACACAATCTACAAAAAATTCATGTTGAGACTAATTTAAACTATGCCAATTAATTAGTAGGGGAAATATGCTTTCTACATGTTAAGCTGAATATTTTTGAAAGCATCTGGCACATATAAGTCCGGTATAATTTACTTTTACTATAAGATATGTGGGCAAGTAGTTACAGTTACTAAGTACACTGGCTGCAGATAATTGCATTCCTTATTAAATAAATTAGAATCCCAACAAGCCTGAGCAGCCAACTCTGCAATAACATAGAAGACCATTAAAGATTAAAAGAAAGAAGAAAGGGGAGAAAAGGAGAACAAGAAAGCCCTTCAGCAAATACTTTCACAAATAATCACTCAGGCAAAGCCGAACAAGTTTTGAAAGGGCCTGCTTTGACAGATGTTCTCTGGAAAAGCAAAGGCTGCAGGCCAAACGAATGGCTTTATTTATTTTATTTTTTAAGCTACGAAATATTAGTAATGTTTCTTTATTTTTCAAATATCTTAATTTTTAAAAAAATGCTTTTTAGAACCACTGTTCAGGGACCCGCCCACAGTGCCAGTTTTAAAGACATTTATTAAAGGAACTTCTGCTCTTATAGATTTGTCACAAGTATAAAATTATTCACAAAAGCAACTTTACTCCCTGAGAGAGAGAATAAAACTTCCTTAAAATTTATAAAGCTTCAAGAGGCAGTTCATCTTCTAAAGCTGTAAAAAAATCATCCACAGTGCTTTCACAGCGGGGCCTGTATATACAATTCATGATATAAAAGCCCACATTCTCACAAAAGTCAAGGCAAAATTTAAAAGACAGAGTTCTTCTATTTCTCTGTATGAACAAGATTTGCTGACTGCTGACATTTATAAACTCAAAATACAGGTATTTTGGATAACACTTGTTTATAGTTCAAATTCCATAAAATGATCATGCAAAGTGTACTTACCAGTTGCTTATGCCTTCCCTTCACCTAACGCCTTAATTCTAGGCTTCACACACTTTTCTATCTTTCCAATAAAAATCGCTTGCAGCCTGCCACACTCCATAAAATGGCCGTGTTGTTTAACCAAGAAAAACATGTTAGAGATTGAGCTGTCACTTTTAAAAGAAAAAGAAAATAAACAATTGCTCCTTTTGTGGTGAAGCATAAAACACTTAGGCTGGCATTTTGAATCATGGAGCTCCCCTGGACGTTGCTATTGCTCTTCAAGTAGCTGTAGTAAAATTTCTGCCACATTCTTGCTTTCTGCATGGTGTCTCAGCAGTAACAGATCAGAACAGGCTAGCAAACGACTCCTTCCTAAATGTAAGCTCTAATTTCTTCTTCTGCAGTGAAATGAACCAAGTTTCTATGCAAAAGAATGAGTGACAGTATGCCCAGCCAATCAGCTTGGGTTTTTTCAGGAAAATCACCCCTTAATTCATTCAAAATTAGGTCATATGACACTATTTGAAATACTATTGGCTTACAATGAAAGTAATGTTTGACTCTACACAGGGTAAGGCCACCCATCTATGCTTCCCTGGGCTGAAGACACCTGGACTATAAACGGTACTGTGAATTAAACACACACACATATATACACACATACACACATACAGGAGGGAAAAAAATAATGGAGCCTTACCAGAGCTTCCCAACTATTAAAGGGCCGGAGTTCAGTTATCTTCTGAGCCTTTTTCTGAGAACACTGAGGAATCAAAGTTAGTTCACCAATTGAAGCATCTTGAAGAAAGTGAAGAATTTTACCCTTATAGCCATCCTCCATCACTTCTTCACCACTACTGTAGTCCTCATCTAGTGAACTGCCCGCATCAGAACCCGAATCATATTCAGAGTCTTCAATAACTCTCTTAGGATTAAATACATTTTTTTTACGTTTCTTATTAAAACCATTTTGTGGTTTCATGGAACATTTCTGTTTCAGCTTTGTTTTAGCTGAATTTTTAGGATAATTCTGACTTCTCGAAGAAGCTTCTTTTCCATTTGGAAATTCACTTTGTGAGGCATACTGCATATCTACATAGGTAGAAAAAGTAAATTAGAAAGATATAAATTAAATATAAGGATATAAACCTTCAAATAAGATAAAAAATATCTAAACATGATAGTTTTCTTTTGAACACAGAAGTCAACTATAATTTGTTAAATCTTGATACAAAGAGAAATACTGAAGTAGAATCTAAAGTTGTACAATGAGTTGAAATAACTCGTTTAAAAAACAGGTGATAATTTTTAAAATAAAAAATATAAATCCCCGTTTTCTAATAAAGGTCCTGAGCACATAAATGGCAGCTGCATATTCATAAGCTGCCCCAGATGTTGCTCAGCAGCCCATCTCCATGCCAACACTGATGGGTATAGCAAAAACAACGTTCACCCTAAATTAAAACCATTATTATATTAATTTTCCATTGCCATCTCCACCTATTTAAATATACTATTATTAAAAAGCCCTGCGACTTTTTCATTGGTTTACCCATCATATCCCATAGATTTCTAAGATGTCTGTGATTGAAGAGATTCTGTTATCTCTTACTGGTTAGTCTATAACATGATACTTTACTGTTTAGAATGTTTGTTTTACTTACTCAAAGAACTCACAGACTTACACATTATCATACATTCATTCTGGTGCATGTATAATAAAAGGAAAAATGAACTGGATAAAGTATTCCTCAAATTCTCCACATTCACAATCGTTATAACTCTTTTGAATCATTCTCCAGACTCATAACTGGTGATTTGGTGGCTTTCTTTTTTCCACAGACTATCATTCTCTGTGCCATCAAGAACACCAGTACTAGGGTATTTCTTAGAAGACTTCATTAAAAATAAAACAAAAAACCTCAATGCCATTGTACTGGGCTTTTTAAGCTGGCTTTGAAATTATGAAGAGCTGATCTGATTTGCTTAAGGATGCTAATAAACATATGTAATTCAACTCTTCTCCACTAATTCTCTACCATTTGGTTCTGAAAGTTAAAAGTGCTCCAACAGAGGTTTAGGGAATTTCCTCCTATAGGTTTAGGGAATTTCTTCCACGCCAGGGATACTCTCTTTTAAGTTTCTGAGAGTGGTGCACTTTTGATACTCCTATAACGACAGGCAAGGACACCTACATTTCCTTGATTATAAAATACCAGCAATCATAAGATCCATCCTGAGAGATGTTAAAATATTAAAAAAAATGTTTTTTTTATACTCAATAATACATGTTCACTTAAAAGTAGCCCTAATTATTTAAGGAAAAAAAAAAAGCCAAATAGAAATTTTCTATTTCATTTTATACTGCCATTAACATTTGGAAACTGCTCATTTAAAAAAAATTTTACATTATTATTTCTATTATTTTTTGCAATCCCATTCACTGATTATTAGCTAACAGGTTTATCATTTTCTTATATTCCAAAATATGTATGTGTTTTCTATGACAAAGGAGCTAATTACCTTGGTCTTCTGCAAACACTTTTAAAGATTCTAAAGCTTCTGTGTACATCCATTCATGTTCCTTGAGTACTTCCCTTAGTTCCTAGAAATAAGTCATTGATCTTTTTGTTAAAAATCTCAAATTAGCAACTCATACAAAACTTTTATACTCTTCTAAAAATAAGTAAATCACTTGAAAATTCATATCTGATTATTTCATGCTTGTTTTCATGCTGCTTTACAAATGCTTTCTGTGTATATAAAATTTCACCTCTGTCTTCAAAGAAGTTGTTTGACTGTTTCTAAACTTTTTCTATCCCTATGACGTGCTCTGAAAACTTGAGGATCAAAAATATCTGTTCAATCAAACTTAAACATGTAGTTAGGCTTTTACAAACTGCCAACATCAAAACATACAGTTTCAACACATGTAAAGAACGAGAAAAACAAAAGATTTTGCATTTAGCTCTTCAAAATATTACCTGTGCATATACTTGAATAAAAACAATGCAAGTGTAAATGTATTCTAAATGTTAAACAAATAATATGCTTCTACATACAATTATGTGATTAAACAGAGGTGCTTTTAATAGAGGTATGCTTGGCTGTGAAATTATTCTTACTATTTAATAAGTAAAACAAAGCTTATGGAATATTAAAATACCAAGATGCAGTATTACACTTTAAAATTCTTTTCTGGGGCGGGGTGCCTAAGTGGTTCCATCAGTTGAGCTGAGCAACTGACTCTTGATTGAGACTCAGGTCATGACCCCACGATCGTGGGATGGAGCCCTGCATCAGGCTCTGTGCCAAGTGTGGGACATGCTTAAGATTCTCTCTTTTCCTCCCTCTGCCCCTCTCCCCCGCTCACACATGTGTGCTCTTTCTCTAAAAAAAAAATAAATAAATAAAATTTAAAAACAAAAATTTCTTTTTTAAGTTTTTTTTTTAAATAATCTCTACACCCAGTGTGAGGCTCAAATCCACGACCCTGAGATCAAGAGTCAGACCCTCTTCTGATTGAGTTGGCCCGATTACCCCTATACTGTAAAATTCTTTTTTTTTTTTTAAGTTTGTTTACTTTTTGAGAGAGAGAGAGCATGAGAGGGGCAGAGAGAGAGAGGGAGAGAGGAACTCTCAAGCAGGCTCCACACTGTCAGTGCAGAGCCCAATGCAGGGCTCAAATTCACAAACTGTGAGACCGTGACCTGAGCAGAGATCAAGAGTCAGATGCTTAACCAACTAAGCCACTAAGCTGTCCCTTTAAAATTCTTAATGAGAAATTTAAAGGACGAGAATATGAAAAAAGCTAACAGTTAACTTTGCTTTCTAAATATTCACATTTTATATAGGAGTTCCAATTGTTATGGTTATGTCTGTTATTATTATAGCTGTTATGGTAACATAACAATTAAGCTAACAATTAAGGTAAATACACAATGTAAGGAACAAGTAGTATAAAAGTATTTTATAATACTGATAAAAAAGAACATTTAATTAGAAAACCGTAAAATGCATACTGAGCTTTTACACAGTTGATCTCAAACACTATTTTATGTCAAACATTTAATATACATTGATGAAATCTGTTCATGACTACCCACCTGTTTATCAAAATTAGGAAATTCCTTTTGCAATTTCAATACAATACTTTCTTGCTTTTCCCAATTACTGCTAGATTCTGCAGACTCATTTGATTCTTCTCCCTAATGGGGGGGAAAAACAATTCAGGAGATTACAAATAATGTTAACAGTCTTAAGACAATTATATTTATATTTTTACTTGATTTGGAACTTACCACAATTGGTAAGAATCCAAAAATGTTTCTTTCTGTTCTGTGAAAACTGACAAATTTATATCTTTAAGGGTAAAGAATTTAGCATTACAAAAAGACCTTGATTGCATATCCAATAACTCACACTTCATCCAGCACTCAAAATGAGATAAATCTGCTAAGAGACTAGAATGTTTCTTAATTACTCTAAATAATTCAGGTATATTGAAGTCTCTCTAAGCTAATGGCAAGTAGCAAAAAGTGATTCAAATATTTCATCTATGCTCACAATTTTATAACTCCTTACAAATTTCAAATACTGAGAGAAAATATTTACTTCTACTTCAGTGTTGATTCATTGAATGGCTTGAGTATTAATTGTTCAGCCACAATATAAAAGTTACACAATGATGGAAACTTATGTGAAACCAAAACATTAAAATGGGAATAATTATCGTTACTCATTTAATCTTTCTTCTTTTGTCACTTAAAACTTCGCTTAAAAAAACTGGTTAAAATTTCGTATTTAAGCAAAAAAGATTCTTGGGTTCATGCATAAGAAAATCTTGTATTTTAGTCAATCAAAAATCATTTACTTAACTCTGCTTAGAACTGTACCACATGGTACACAAACAAGATCTAGAAAAACAGCTTCATGCTTTCTTTTACCTCCTTTCTTATCTGACAACTGTTAGTTTTTTTTTCTCACTACCCAAAACAGGAATACTAAAAATTATGAATACCTCTCTCGCAAACAGGAATATGACGAAGCTCCACAAGGCAGAGACAAATAAAATACAATGAAAGTTTGGAGTAAGAAGAAAACTCGTGTGTTTTTATAATACTAAATAGCATATCTGGGCTAAAGTACAGGGACCATAGAAAGGCTACAAGGCTGAAAACTTAAATCAGAGCTAATAATGCATTTGGCTTGCAATACCAAATTGAGATCAGTCTTTATTGAGAAAGCAAAGGATTCTGAACAGGAGAATAAAACACTAATATGTGGAGAAAGCATTTCAAAGCCCACAGAAAGTCATACTTGCATCCTCACTTAACAGCTGAAGACACTGAAACTCCAAGAATAAACCTTTTAGAGGTCACAGATGGATAATAACCATCTGAGGCTGGAAGAGACACTTAGGTGTCTTACTCTAGATTGGTGTTTTTCCACTATGTGTTTCCTAAATGTTAGTCCTTCACATAGCACATTCCTGGCTTTGAATTCATTAAGTGTCTATCAATGAATGAATAGATAAACAAATTACAATATATACATAAATTGCTACGTTATTCACTCTTAAAAAAAGAATGAAGTACTGATATTTGCTACAATGTGGATGAACTTCAAAAACATTATGCTAAGTAAAAGCTAGACTCAAAAGGGAATAGAACACCTTGTGTGCGTCTATTCACATGAAATACCCAGAATAGGTATATACACAGACAGAAAGCAGACTGGTGGCTGCCAGAGGCTGAGAGGGAAAGAAACTGCACGCTCTTATGGGGTGATAAAAATATTCTGGAACTAGATAGGAATGGTGGCTGCACAACACTGTGAATGAACTAACTGGCACTGAATTATTCATTCTAAAATGGTTAATTTCATGCAATGTGAATTTTACCTCAATAAAAAACCTTTGATACTTGGGAAACAGTAAACATCTTTTGGAAATCAAATATATGATAGGACAAATTAAACATTCAGCAGATGGGCGAGGATGTGGAGAAACGGGCACCCTCCTACACTGTTGGTGGGAATGTAAACTGGTACAGCCCCTCTGGAAAACAGTGTGGAGGTTCCTCAGGAAACTAACAATAGAACTCCCCTATGACCCAGCAATAGCACTGCTAGGAATTTACCCAAGGGATACAGAAATGCTGAGGCCATAGGAGCACATGTACCCCAATGTTCATAGCAGCACTCTCCGCAATAGCTAAAATATGGAAAGAGCCTAAGTGTCCATCAACGGACGAATGGATCAAGAAGATGTGGTTTATCTACACCATGGAATACTACATGGCAATGAGAAACAATGAAATCTGGCCATGTGTAGCAACATGGATGGACCTTGAGGGTGTTATGCTGAGCGAAATAAGTCAGGCAGAGAAGGACAAATATCATATGTTTGCACGTATAGGAGGATTAGGAGGATCTTGACGGAGGAACAAGGGGGAGAAGAAGGGCGGAAATGGTGGGGGAAAGGGAGAGAAGCAAACCATGAGAGACTCTTGAATGCTGACAAAAACTGAGGACTGATGGATGTGGGGGGGAGGGGGGATGGGCATGGAGGAGGGCACTTTGGGGATGAGCACTGAGTGTTATGTGGAAACTAATTTGACAATAAACTATTTGTAAAAAAAAAACAAAACATTCAGCAGATGGTATACCTATCCTTTGCTGTCTGCTCTCAAATCTAATACTCTTTTTTTCTTTTCTTTTCTTTTTTGAGAGAGAAAGAGTTGAGAAGGCAGGCAGAGGGAGACAGCGAATCTCAAGCAAGCTCCACACTCAGCATGGAGCCTGATACAGGGCTCAATCCTATGACCTTGGGATCATGACTTGAACCAAAATCAAGTGTCAGATGCTTGACCGACTGAGCCACCCCGGCACCCTCAGATCTAACACCTGTGCTATCCAGTGGTTACACAGGTGACACAAGGAGTTCAGGCCTAAATCTGTCTCAGGGGCTGTACACTTATGAGTTAATCCTGTGATTATTTTTCCTGTTCCAGAATGGAGAGTTGGATCAGACATATTTAGGACTGGCAGCAATCTCATGTTAGCTCCTTGGCCCAGAGAGTAAGGGCCATTATTGCAGGAAAAAAACAAATTCACATCCCTAAAACTGAGGAGGGGTAAATGGAAGAGGGAGAAAGAGGAAGAGGAGAAGTACAAGTAGAATCAGCTGCAGCAACAATATAATGTTACTGAAGAACTGCAGAAACTGGTATCACCATCCCATCCCAATGTACTTCGGCTCCCTGGCCTATACAAAACCCGGATGATGGGTTTTGTAGAATTATTTTAGTTATCATAAACAAAGAGGTGATGACCCCAATTATAACACCTACTATACCAGATGTGGAATTTTTACTGGAGCAATCAGTATAACTGTGCAGTTAAAATGTATGAGATGCTTCTTCCCCCACTACCCCATCCCAATTAGAAAGGACAAGCAAAACCAATTTGTTTTTATCTGGGAAGGGTCAGTGAAAGACACACCTTCACAGTCCTCAGGGCTATGGTAACTCTCCTGTTCTTTCATAATATGGTACTCTGGGACTGACAGTTTTGCACAGTCCACAGAATATCAGTTTATAACCATCTACACTGAAGACATCACTAAACTGGACTTGGTAAGTAGGAAGCAGTGGGTACCTCAGTAAGACACACACATGCCAAAGAATGAGAAATAACCCCCCTCAAATTCTGGGGACCACTACCCCTTTCATGAATTCTATGGGGGGGGGGTGTAAGC